>NW_027125699.1:0-46888 GCF_037325665.1 Littorina saxatilis
AAGAGCGAGAGACAGAGAGCGCAGTGCTTCTTCCTGTGTATGCCAATTAAAAAAAATTCCCACAAGGTCAAGGACTAAGCCAGAGTGACTGAGTGAAATATTTTATTTGTCATATCCAGTTTGAAAGAGTACAGATATGCAATTATACACTTACATCATCAACTGGTGGCACTGGTTGTCACAGTCTAGTTTTCATCATAGGAATCTACAACTCTTACATTATGTTTACTCCAATAGAAATGGTCACGCTGAAAATAATGAGCACAACAAAATCCACGTTCTTATTTTGCAGTCTTACAATCTGGAGGGGACTATAAATCATTAACTTAGGCACAGAACATAACAAAAACTACGACATAAAACACAATAAGAACACAGTCACAAAATTAAAAGCATTATTTACCAACAGTACAACACATTTCTTCAAAGCATTTGTGGCTTGTGGGTCATTTTCTGTCGACTTGTAGTGTAGTCAAGTCCAAGCTTTCAAACCATTGAGTCTTGAATCCGAAATAGCTTTTGTGAACCTCTCTGCAAAGCGGTGGTGTCATTCGGACTGAATGGAAACAAATCTAACACACAGTCAAGAGAGAGAGAGAGAGAGAGAGAGATGATGATGATGATGGAACTTTATTTTTCAAGGATAGAGGTTTAAGGCGACGCCTTTTCTTACAACCGGTCCTTACTTCTAATACAAATATCTAATAAATGATAAACAAGTAAAGCAACATGACAAATAAACAAAGTAAACGAACGAACCAGCAAACAATCGACAAGTAAGCAAACAAGCAAATAAACATAAACAATAAAATGGCAAAGTAAGCAACATACAAATCGAAAGCGAAACATGCAACATGTTAACACATGGAAAGTGATCGACGGTAAAATTCACACGATACCAACGTTTACACTAATGCTAATAATGATTATATGGTGTAAATGATAATGATGATGATGATGATGATGATGATGATGATGATGATGATGATGATGATGATGATGATGATGATGATGATGATGATGATGATGATGATGATGATGAAGTGATGATGGAAAATCGCAACATAAATTCCACATAATACATATAATAAAGAACATATTTGTGTAATTCATAAAGCTTTGCCAATTGTTGACAGCTACTTGCACGTGTTAAGACTAGTATAGCCATCTAGGTAGACATAAAATGATTATGCAGAGCTTGTTTAAAACTCTTTAGTGAGGTAATGATCTTATTACAGACGGAATGGAGTTCCACACCATAGCGCCAGAGAAGGCTTGACTAGTTTTCAACAAATCAATCCTGGGTATTGGTGGTAGAAAATTGATAGACCCGTACCTTTCGGTGACTCTGTGAAATAGGTCCTGAATATAGATGGGCACTTCGCCATGATATACTTTATACATCATTACAGTCTTATTAAACTGTAACTGTTTAACTAGCGGCAGGTAGTTTAGATTCTTTAACTTCAAATCAGCTGATAATTGTGGACCATTTAACATGATTTTAGCTGCCCGGCGATGTAGAGAGTTTAATTTTTTCATGTGAATATCAGAGACGCCATCCCAAAGAGTTGATGCGTAATTAATAGAGAGAGAGAGAGAGAGAGAGAGAGAGAGAGAGAGAGAGAGAGAGAGAGAGAGAGAGAGAGAGAGAAAGAAAGAGAGAGAGAGAGAGGGAAGAGAGAGAGAGAGAGAGAAAGAGAGAGAGAGAGAGAAACACAGAGAGATAGAGAGAGAGAGAGAGAAACACACAGAGAGAGAGAGAGAGAGAGAGAGAGAGAGAGAGAGAGAGAGAGAGAGAGAGAGAGAGAGAGAGAGGGAGAGAGAAGCTGGAGAGAGAGGGAATACGAATACGAATACGAATACGAAAGTTTATTCAGTTTTAGGCCAGAGCCCCTTCTGAAGGGTATGCGTCCATATACAACATAATCATAGCAAATATTGTGTTTCATAAATGACCCAAATTTGTATACATCAAACAGTAATACATGTGTACATAGATCATGTCACGGTGATTAATCTTTTCATTCCCTGATAAATATATTGTGCTAATTTGGATATTTGACTGGCATTTCCAGTAGACATAAGCAAAGTATATCGGTACATACATGGATGATCATAATATTTTGGCTTTATCAATAATACTCTTAGGTCACGTAGTGCAGGACAGCAGAACATAAAATGTATTTCATTTTCTTCAGCCAATTTACACAGACGACACGACAAATCTTCTTCACTACGTACACTATACCTACACCTGTGTACAGCAAGATCCGGGTTTGGCACTCTACATTCATTCCTCGATTGCTAACTTTACGGTTAGAAGAAGTGACCTTGAAACACCGAAGGTGGAATGTCTGTGGGTTGAGGTAAAACAATCAAAATCGTCTTCTTTGTTAGTGGGCTATGTCTATCGAAACCCTGCAGAGAGGCAAGGTTGGCGCGACGACTTTGAGTCGATGATGGACAGTGTCAACGGTTGCGGGTCCAATATTTTGTTACTAGGTGACTTTAATATTGATCTAAACAAACCTCAGCCAGCATGGGCAAATATTACCTCGCTTTTTGGACTTCATCAACTAGTTCAAAACCCAACGCGCGTAACCAGCACTAGTACAACACTAATAGATCATATATATACCAACCATGCGTCCATGGTATCAAAGGTGTCAGTATCTAAAGAAAGTTTTAGCGATCACTATCCTGTTTTTTGCACATGGTCTTTCAAGCTGCCCAAGCGACCTCATAAAGGCCATACAACTATTAAATATAGATCCTTTAAAAATTTCAATCAGTCTGAGTTTATATCTGATCTAGCAGTTGCTCCATTTCATGTCGTTTTTGGTCACAGTGACCCCGACATGGCGTTGAAAGCCTTCTTTAGTGTTTTGTTACCTGTTATTGACAAACATGCACCACTCCGAGAGAAAAGAGTAAAGCATCCCACGCTTCATCCGTGGTTAAACACAGATTTAACCAATGCCATGGCCCTTCGAGATTACTTTAAAGAAAAGAAAATGGCTACGGAGTTTAAAAAACAGAGGAATACAGTTTCCGACATCGTGCGGGATGCAAAACGTAGCTATTTTAATAAACTGGTATCAGACAAAAGGGACACAGCTACTCTCTGGCGTGCTGTCAATGAAATCACCCACAAAACTCGGAAAATGTCAAATCCATCTGTAACTTCACTATCCCCTCAAACCTTTAACAATCATTTTCTATCCCTTGCCGATAGACTGCTGACTGCAGCCCAAGGTAATGCAAACCGAGATAAGTACGAGTGTCCAGAGACACTCACTTCGTTCTGCTCCGGCAAACTGGAAAAAGCTTCCCTTTTCCGCGTTCCACCAATTGCGGTGCACGAAGTGGGAAAATACATAAGGGACCTGAAAAACAAGAAATCGATGGGGCCTGACAATGTCCCTGCACATCTCTTTAAAATGGCTGTGCCATATATTGTTGATTCACTTACCTACGTATACAATTTATGTATTGAAAAGGTTACATTTCCTACCGTTTTTAAAACTGCCAAAGTAGTACCGCTGCCTAAAACTAGGGACGCGTCGGACCCAGACAATTTTCGTCCAATTTCAATCTTATCGATTTTGTCAAAGCCACTTGAAAAACATGTCCACCAGCATTTACTCCAGTATATGGAGAACAATAATCTTTTTCATCCGTCACAGTCTGGGTTTCGTCGGAAACATTCTTGTCACACTGCCCTTATTAAGATGTGCGATTCTTGGCTGTCAGCTATAAACCGGTCTGAAATAGTCGGCACCGTCTTTCTGGACTTCAAGAAGGCTTTCGACACAGTGGACCATACTACCTTACTTTCAAAGCTGTCCGCGTACCTCCCTAAGTCTCCATTTATAGCCTTCTTTCATTCTTATTTAAGTGATCGTAAACAGTATGTCCTTCTTAATGGAAAACCGTCGTCTACAGGTCGTGTCACAAGTGGGGTTCCCCAAGGATCGGTTCTCGGCCCACTTTTGTTCTGTATATTCATTAACGACTTGCCACTCCATATTTCTGATCCTCATGTTATCAATGACCTTTTTGCTGACGACTCATCTGTGTACACTTTTTCAAAGCATCCGAATACGTTAGAGTCATCACTTCAAAGAAGCCTCGATGACATTGTTACTTGTTGTAACACTAATAGTATGATAGTACATCCGGCAAAAACCAAAACTATAGTAATCAATTCTAGACAGAAACACCAGCTGGCCCCACTTGACCTAAAGCTTAGCCTTGATTCATTACCGATTGAGCAAGTGCGTGAACATCGGGTTCTAGGGGTCACAATAGATTCTGAGCTTAACTGGAAATGTCACTTAAACAATATGAACAAAACATTATCGAGAAACATGTTTTTGTTCTCGCAGCTACGATATTATGTTGACACTTCAGTTCTAAAATTGTTTTACCATGCACATATTCTGTCACATCTAAGTTATGCTTCCACGTTGTGGGACAACTGTAGTGATGTCCACATGATGAAACTAAATTCTCTCCATCGTCGTGCAGCTAAACTCATCAGTCACTACTGACAAGACACTAAAACTGCTCGACCTCCTTCCGTTAAACCAGCAGCTTAAACTGAATAAAGCATTGTTCATGTTTAGAGTTACAAACAAAGAAGTCCCTGAGTACATTCAGTCACTATTTCAAAGGGCAACCAACAGGTATGGTTCCAGTAAATTCATTCCACCTCGCCCTCGACTAGATTTGTACAAGTCTAGTCTTGCATTCTCCGGATCTTTAGCATGGAATTCGCTTCCAACTGTACTTAAACATATTCCATCAGTCAAGGCCTTTAAAAAACAAACACACAGACATTTGTTCGAAGTCTGATTCAAAGTGAAACAGTTATTGTAACATTGTGGCAATTCGTAAATTGGTTTATTCCGATATCTTAAACCACCCTAATTTAATCAATACATAAACGTTATCTTATAGCTTCACATGTATATTAGCATGCGTGTATGCAATTTATGCATGGAAAAAGATACGGGATACGATTCTCTTTTTATGATTGTTGTTTTTCTACACTTGACTTGCTATTTGTTTGCTTGCTGTTGTTGTTTTTATTCAGGACCTCATGTTCTTATTGAACGTAACTTTGCACTCATTATTAGTGTTATTATTATCATTATTATTATTTTATTGTTATCAATCTTATTACCATGAAATCATCATCATTGCCTTCATTGCTATTATCATTGTTACTTTTGCTATCTTTATACTTCATAGTTTTTATTTAGTTAATCTATAACTTTTGATTTGCTTTTGAATGTTACTTATTACCATATGTATGTTTCGTCAAATTCGTAGTGTCCATATACTCTTTTCATGTGTTGTTTTGTTCTCGTCTTTGTTTGCAAGGACAGATTGTAAGACTAGGCAATGCCTAAAATCTCCATCCTTCTGTAATAAAGTTTAATCAATCAATCAATCAATCAATCAATCTCTCTCTCTCTCTCTCTCTCTCTCTCTCTCTCTCTCTCTCTCTCTCTCTCTCTCTCTCTCTCTCCAAAATGACACATACAACCAATATCTCACTGACAGCGCGTTATGACTCGAACCTGTCCCGTCCCAGAGTTCATAGCAAGTCTCTATGAGCGCGTCGTCAAGACTGATCACGTGACTGGCTGGAGGGGCGTGGTCAGAGTGTGCTGGCTGTGTGTCACTGTGTCTATTTATCACAGCGTGTTGTGTGAATGTCAGTTAAAAGTCTGGGTTTCTCAGGGCGTCGTCACTGTTGACTTGTGCACACATACAGTCCAGAACATTCCTTACTGACGGTCTTCACTTGAGGCCAAAGTCGACACAGTCCTTTTGTCAAACATTCAGCTCCGAAGCTTCGTAAAGCACAATTCGCCAACTTTACTTGAGGCTTCAGGTTACTTACTTCTACACTGACGCCAACTTTACTTGAGGCTTCAGGTTACTCACTTCTACACTCAGATTGTTTTTGACTCTGTGTTCTTCTGCATGAAATGACTTGCTGTTCTTCTGCATGATTTGACTTGGTGTTCTTCTGCATGATTTGACTTGGTGTTCTTCTGCATGACAAAACTTGGTGGAATTGCCAAACCAGTCCCTATACCCAGCACATTCAGAAGCCAGAGAGTAATACGATATTCTACAAGTTCCTGCATAACTGTGAACACTGACTGAAAGAAAGCTATTGTAACCAAGGCAACCTTGAACGCTGAATCGGTATCGTAGGACCACCTGGTTCTTTTGACACGAAATATCAACAAGCAGCCAACAAACCAACCAACCAGCCAACCAACCAGCCAACAAACCAACCTACCGACCAACCAACCAGCCAACAAACCAACCTAAACATCTGATCGTTTACTCACAGGTAAGATTGTATGTGTGTATGTATTGGTTATATCCTTGATACACTGGCTGCATAGTTTAAAGGCACAGTAAGCCTCCCGTAAACCATCACAGAGCTCCCCGAGCGTCTACATACAGTACAAGCATACTTCCATTTAAACGCTCACCGAACGGGAACATCCTGGCTGCTTTCTGTCGAGCGTGAGAAATTTTCAAAGAATTTATTTTCGTGGACTTGGCCCTGAAGAACAATGGCGCCTCGTTTTGGTGCTGGACGGCTGTTATGAATATCCCGGAAATCACGCCCGGACAGTAAGCCTCCCGTAAACCATCACAGATACTGTCAGGCTTTTACACACAGTACAAACACCCTTCCATTTGAACGCTCACCAAACGGGAACATCCTAGGTGCCCTACGTAAAGAGCGAGCAATTTTTAAAGAATTAATTTTGCAGATTGTCTCGAACACTTTTTGGACCCATCCTGAACTCAGGTCAAAAATGAGTTACTTAACTTAAACTGGCGACAGCCGTGGATCGATGATTATCAGAATGTTTTTGGACCGTGGTGCGTTTTTGCGCTAGACCTAACTTTTAAAATCTAGCTTGTTACACAAACATTCTTTAATCATAAAAGAATTCTTTTTTCATCAAGACAAGATCAGTGCAATTCGAAGTTGTGAAAGTTGGAAAAAAAGAAAAGCCCGGAAGCAGGGTCACGCAATGGTCTTAGCAGACGACGGTTTATCAGTCAGTGCATATCGCTGTTCCTCTCAACAGTCAAAAGCCATCGCTAGAGTTCTTGTGAACCACAGCCGTTTGTTTCGTGCACAAAAACGTGCTATTGTAAATAAGCTCACATCGAGTCGCATTCAAATAAGGCTAACTGACGACTACATTGTGAAAAAGGGAAACTGGATCACACGGGTTCACGATGGCTCAGGGGTAAGATAAACCACGCAAAAATAAATTCTTTGAAAATTGTTCGCTCTTTACGGAGGGCACCTAGGATGTTCTCAATCGGTGAGTGTTTAAATGAAAGGGTGTTTGTACTGTGTGTAAAAGCCTGACCGTATCTGTGATGGTTTACGGGAGGCTTACTGTGCCTTTAACGTCTGCTTAACTATGGTTTATTTATCAAATCAACTCGACTGCTAGCGTTCCAACAATCCTGACTGAAAACACAACAACAAGGAAGGTCATCTATTTTAACGTGGGTGTTTTTTTTAAATTACATATTGATCAATATAATTGAAGATCTTAGGTATAGGTATAGGTAGTGATCGAGATAGGTAGAGAGAGAGAGAGAGAGACAGAGAGAGACAGAGACAGAGAGAGAGACAGAGACAGAGAGAGAGAGAGAGAGAGAGAGACTGAGAGAGACAGACAGACATACAGACATACAGACAGAGAGACAGAGAGACAGAGAGAGACAGAGAGACAGAGAAGGAGAGAGAGAAAAAAGGAAATAGGGAAAGAGAAAGAGCGAGAAATGAGTTTGCGGTCTTTACATCGAGCGTTAAACAAGAGAATGTCATGAGCATGTCAAGACCGACCCTCCCTTAAAGAGACAGCTCGAGTTTCAACCCAACATGTTCAATGCGTGGTTTGTGCTGGGTGAGTATCATGCTATCAACATGTTCAATGCGTGGTTTGTGCTGGGTGAGTATCATGCTATCAACATGTTCAATGCGTGGTTTGTGCTGGGTGAGTATCATGCTATCAACATGTTCAATGCGTGGTTTGTGCTGGGTGAGTATCATGCTATCAGCATATTCAATGCGTGGTTTGTGCTGGGTGAGTATCATGCTATCAGCATATTCAATGCGTGGTTTGTGCTGGGTGAGTATCATGCTATCAGCATTTTCAAGGGAAACCATAGAAACAGTATACGATGTTAGTCTGTCAACATCGCACTGTTCCTTGCAATAAAAAACGCTCGCGCTGGACCCGAGTACTCTTCAGACTGGCTCGCTCCCCCAGTATGAAAGTTTTTGTCTTGTGCACGTTTAAGACCAAGTGATTGATATATGTGAATTACAGGCATTCCCTTTGCTATATAAATACATTGCATGCGAGCCGAGGATGTGCGTGGTGACTGGCCTTTCTCTTTTATTTGATCACAGTGAAAATGCACACACACATTCACACACACACACACTCTCTCTCCCTCACTCCCGCTCTCTCTCCCTCTCTCTCTCTCTCTCTCTCTCTCTCTCTCTCTCTCTCTCTCTCTCTCTCTCTCTCTCTCTCTCTCTCTCTCTCTTTCTTACACACACACACACACACACACACACACACACACACACACACACACACACACACACACACACGAGTACAGACTCATGCACGCGCACACACACACGCACACACACACACAAACACACAAAACACACACACACACATACACACACACAAACACTCACCGACACACAAACACGCACACAAACAGTAACACTAACAAATGTGCACAAAATGAACACACACACACACACACACCGCGGGAGAGAAAAAGACGTCAAAGACTTTTGACCGTGACGTAATCTTTTTATGACGCTATATTTCTCGTCAATGTGTGACGAGTTCGGCTGTTCTATCAGACTGCCTGGCTGGCTGTGGCTCCGCGAATTCCTCCCACCGCCAAGTCGTTTTTTGTGTGGTTTATTTCGCATTTAGGTCCCAGGTAACATTATGAAGTTTTAATACGATCAATCGGACCTATTAGACTGATTAAGTGTACAGTGCCAGTGGTAGTGCTAGTGGTTATCGGTACTTTTTTATGTGTTGACGTCAGCGATGTGTGCGCAGTTCAAAGGTTAGGGGTCAAAGTTTACGGATGCTTCCTTCGATCCGCTAACGAGCTGTGGTTGAATCGACGAAAATAACGAGCCCCAAAAGGTATGTAAAAACTGAGCGAACGCTTGTTTATTTACACGATTATTTATAACTAGTATGTTCCTAAACCACTTAATGGTACAAATGTCAGTTTAATGTGTGATATAATCCTGGTTTGATGCTGTAATTTAAGCGTTGAACAGAGCAAGCTTTTTCACATTTCAAACACACAAAAAATGGCCGCTTTTGAGTTGTGTTCAGTTTTTCGATTCACCCTTTTCGATTTCGATTTCGCTTACTGTCTGGAAGATGAGTTAATTATGCAGTGAAAAGTTGCAAATGTTCCAATCCTCTCGCTGTTTATGTTTTGTTTTAAGATCGATCTTCATGGATGCCAGGGACCAACTTGAGCTTGCGGCGTGGGACGAGGATGACGCAGAAGATGATTTTGTTGTCTTCGCACTGCTTGATCAGGTTAGCAAACAAGTCAAAGCTTAGGTCTAGCTTCTAAAGGCATTAAAGGTTCCGCTGAAATATAATTGTCAGGAACAGGCGTATATTTTGGTTATGGCCGGTGAGGTTACTTTGGATTGGTTATGGTTAGGTTTTAAATGTTGTTCATGTAAAAAATTAAATGTTTTTTTGGTTAGATTTCATAGTCATGATAGTGATCTTGTCTGAATCAACAGTGATACTGATAGTGATATTGGGTAGATCTAACACTTACACCTAGATTTGGTTTCCGTGTGACTTTGTTACTTACATTTAATGGTTTATAAACATAGAGTTTTAACTATTTACTGTTCAAGAATCAAAATCAAATGGAAACTGATGACCAAATCTGCAGTCAAGAGTTTTAGTTTCATCAAAGCATGAATATTATTATTAAGTCCACTCTCTGTCACAGAGTCTGTGTCACTGTCAGTTTGTGTTCTTGTGTCATTTTAATTTGATAGCAATACATGTACTTTCAAGAAGGATGTTACACTTACTGGTTCTATCAGACTTTTAAGCACAAGGCACCTTGGTTCTAGTTTTATTATTTCTAGGATCAAATTACTTCAGTACAAGGAAACTTCTGTGTTCTAAAACATACACAGTATTTATATCAGAATACTGTCAACTGGTGCTTTTTGAGATGCACAGTTGAAACTATTTATCCAACATGCTTCAAGTTCAACCTGTAACTTAGTGTAAGGGTCATTTGTTATGCAGGGGCGAGTAAACAATCCGCTTGGCTAGTAACAACAGGCTCGCAACTCACCTGGCTGGCCAATTAAAATTCTGGTCAAATGCAACCAAAAGGGTTTTAACGCTACTGCAGATCAATTGTGGTAACTGGTATGTATCGGGGCGGCGAAATTTCTGCCAGGTTAGTGACTTTCTTGAAGTTACTCGCCCAGCTGGCGAGTTAAAATGTTGGAGTTTAACTTTCCCTCTGTTACCCAGTATTGATTTGAGTAGCTTCAGCAGAATTTTCAGGCTAATTAATTGAATAAAGTGTACAAGTGATCCATGATTTCACTAAGTTTAACCTACATTTCAACAGCCAGAAAGAAGGGCCTATGAGGGTCAGTTCGCCCTCGATCACTTCACAGCCATCGAATGTGAGGACTTATTTCGCTTCAGCGCGGAAGAGATTCGGAGACTGTGCGCCCTTCTGGGAATGCAGAGGACTATGCAGGCGCCTAATGGAATGAACAATCAAGGAACCAAGGCCAGTGGTGAGGATTTATTTTTTTACCCTGGTTGCTGTTGAGTTGTATTTCAGTCAGAATGATAGTTTAATGATCCTCCTCCATGATTTGATTCGCAAAGTCATGAAGTTTGCATTTACTGTGAATATTCAGTGAGTTGTTTTTACTATTTCAGGTTTCGTAAAAGATTAAAGCGGAGCGTTGAGTTGGGGCATAATTTATTTTGGGATTGCTTAAAATCTAAAATTTGAACTATGTATTTTGAACTTGAATCACAAAATGTACCTGACTAACTTTAGCCCCTTTGGTCGACACAGTACTCTATTTAGACAATAGAGAAATAATAGTGAATTGGTTGTGCCACTTACTGACTTAGTCTGTGGAGTTGAGTGAAATTATTTTTGAAATATGGTAACAGGATAAATAAAGATGCGTTGATACTGATAATTTATTCATATTAGTTTAAAAAAATAAATGAATATTTTTTTTACAAGTTGACGAAGTGGCCGCCATTGTTACGTGAATCCAAGTTCAAGGGAAGTTACTTTTGATGTGCAAAGGACTTATTTGTTTTAACTTTTTTTATGATAATTGTTTTTATTGATTTTGTCTTCGTGGTGCCCCCCCCCCCCCCCCCTTCAAAAAAAAAAAGATTTGTATTTTGTTCTTGTCGGGTAACTGTTTTTGTGTGTGCAGTATAGCCAGTAACTGTGTCAAACCTGATAAATAGAAAATCAAACTGATGATAAGCATGTCGGGCTGGATATTTTAAGGCGCGTGAGAAAACTTTTGCAGTGTTATTATTTTGAACTTGAAGACTGTATGAGAATATGCCTCTCCACACACATTCGCATACACACTCACCAGGCTCATTTGAATTTATGATTTTTTTCAGGATTGGAGGTGCTCTGCATCTGTCTGCGGAGGTTGGCTTACCCATGCCGGTTTGCTGACCTTTCGCAGATGTTTCATCGTCCCAAGCCGGAGTTGTGTGTGCTGTTCAAGGTAGGTATCGACTTCATCTATGATCAGTTTTCTGACAAACTAACAAACCTCAATCAGCCATGGCTGACAGTGCCCCAACTGGAACGGTACTGTGCAGCTATACATGCCAAGGGGGCTCCTCTGGAGTTTTGTTGGGGGATGGTTGACGGCACAATACGATCAATGTGTCGCCCAGGCCATTTGCAACAAGAAGTGTACAATGGCCATAAGAGGGTGCACTCTCTAAAGTTTCAGTGTGTCGTGACACCAAATGGCCTTGTGGCAAATGTTTTTGGGCCCTTGGTTGGTCGACGACATGACGCAGCTTTGCTGAATGGTAGTGGCATTCTTGAACACATGCAGCAGCACATGGTCACTCCAGCAGGAGATGAAATGTACCTGTATGGGGACCGAGCCTACCCCTTGACCCCTAACTTGATGAGGCCGTACCGTGGACAGATCACAGAAGAGCAACAGGCCTTCAACACAGAAATGAGCAGGGTGAGAAACTCTGTTGAATGGGAATTTTCAAAAATTGTTAGGCTGTGGGCATTTTTGGATTTCAAAAAAAATTTGAAGCTGTTCTTGTCCCCTGTAGGGAAACTCTACCTGGTTGGAGTTTTGTTGTCCAACTGTCATACTTGCCTACATGGCAGTGAGACATCACAGTTCTTTGGACTGAATCCACCAACACTGGAGGAGTATCTCTACTAATTGTCTGTGTAGCTCTCAAGTAGAAGAAATGCTCATTGCATTGATCTTGTGTCACATGGTGTTTGGCATCCAAATGGCCAAGCATCTAAACAAATTGACCCTGTAGAAGGCTTTAAATTATTAACATGATTTCACTGCTTAGAGATGGCCAAATCTACTGCCCGGTCGCCTGGTGGGAGTTCAAAATATGGTGGATAACCCGGTTTGCAACTACAAGTATCTGGTCAAATGCAATTGGCGGGGACGTAGCTAAGTTGGTAGCGTGCTGGCTTTGTAGCCAGTTGGTCGCTATCAGCGTGGGTTCGATCCCCACGTTCGGTAAGAGATTTATTTCTCGGATTCAACTTTGTGCAGACTCTCTTTGGTGTCCGAACACCCCCGAAAAAGATCCCAAGTTCACAGCAAAAGTCTCAGGGCTTGGAAAACACGAAGACACGCTTGCATGATCTTTCATCTCTGATTATCATGATCGTATTTCAATACTTTGACAAGACAAACCCAATGCTGGTGTGTCGAAGAAGACAGCCACAGCGGGCTTGTTCGAATCAAAGTATCACACCATATTTTCAGCGTATTACCAACACCTGTCCCAATATAGACCAGTTGGTCTAAGAGGACGTTAAACCCTAATAGTCAGTCAAATGCAAAAGCAACTTTTTCAGTGGTACTTTATTGAGTTAAATTTGGTTAAACCAAATAGATGCTGCACATTCAGACATTTCTGTCGTCTGTAAAATTGACACACAAAAAAAGAAGCACCCAACTGGGGCGCGCTTTAAACGTTTCATACTGGCTGCGGCCTGTTTCTTATTTCGCTACTGATTCCAAACAAGCATATGTCTATTATCAAGTGAACCTGCGTAAAAATAAAGCCAGGTAAGAACCCAGCTGACCTCCATTTATTGATCATTTGTAAAATTGTATGCTCTTGTCACTTGTGTATAAATACATATCTGATGGTCACTCATACTGACACTGAACATAATTTGTTTGTGTGGTATATACCGGCTTTTGACATATCTTGCAGGACAGTGACTTTCTTGAAGTAACTGCTAGTGCTACTTTGCTTCATCAGCCTGTACAGCTGTACTTGCTTTCGCAAATTACTTTAGTACATGCTATTCTTCATTATGCATTAGTAGGTGTGCACATGGATCTCTGACATGGGTACTGCTGTGTTGTAATTTGTAGTTTGCAGGCAGAGGGTCTTCTTGTCTGCTCATACCTCGGTACCAAGCGGCCACTAAACAACCATCATCACCAGCCAGGCAGTCACATGGGACTCTCCACTCTTCACTGAAAATCTTGTTCTTCAACCATAACTTTTTCAAAGACACTGAACTGTCAAATATTTGGGCTGTGTGGATTTGCCTCAGGACCCGTCCTTACAAAAGATCCAATCTTCTTCTTCTACATTCATGGGCTGAAACTCCCACGTACACTCACATATTTTGCTTGAGTGTATTTTTAACGTGTATAACTATTTTTACCTGCCATTTACTGATTTAGGCAGCCTTGCGTCACTTTCAGTGATCTGTTGGAATGTACATCTTTATTTGCTGCTGGCCACTCACTCATCCTCTATAAGGGGGGGGGGGGGGGGTAAAAGTGTTTGGTTTGGTTCGATCCCCACGTTCGGCGAGAGATTTATTTCTCGGAGTAAACTTTGTGCAGACTCTCTTCAGTGTCCGAACACCCCCGTGTGCACACATGCGCACGAAAAAGATCCCACGTTCACAGCGAAAGTCTCAGGGCTTGGAAAACACGAAGACACGCATGCATCATCTCTCGTCTCTGATTATCATGATCGTATTTCGATACTTTGACGAGACAAACCCAATGGTGGTGTGTCTAAAAAGACAGCCACAGTGGGCTTGTTCGAATCAAAAGTATCACACCATATCTTCAGCGTATTACCAATACCTGTCCCAATATAGACCAGTTGGTCTAAGAGGACGTTAAACCCTAATAGTCAGTCAAGTGTTTGGGTCGAAGGAAAAAAAGGATTGGTTGGGGCTACCCAAATCAAACTGGGGGCGGGGGGGGGGGGGGGGGGTGGGGGGGTGGGTTACGCCCACCAAATGTAGCTGAACACACCTGGAGCTAGACCTTACATCTTCATTAATTATTTTATTTCTAGTGCCATTACATTCCTAAATAACCACATATTAATAACTGGATCTGTCCATGAATTGAAATGAGTTTGTGTATTATTTGCTGTATGATTATTTGACTTTGAAAGTGAAACAAATTGAAAATCAAATTATAGTCATATGAACTTATGAAGTTAGAATTGGTTATCTACATATATGTGTGTATAAGGTGTTATAAATAATTTATAATTAATAGTACTTGAAGTTAAAGGGATTATTTTGAGTAACAGAACATACATTTGAGACTTGTTAAAATATTGCCCTTTGCATGGCAAAGCTTGAAGAAATAGTAATTAAATTCAACGTTTGAAATTGTATTACAGAGTGAGAGTTCAGTCCAAAGTGTGTATACATGTCTATGTGATTGTACAATTATAATGCTTGTTTTTATGTTGAAACAACTCACTCTAGATCTGATTTAATTGTTGTCAGTAAATTCTCTCTCTAACTTAGCTTTAGTTGCAAGTCAATTTATTGGAATAATTATGATTAATGATAAATGTACAGAAACTAAATTTATTGCAGACATAACACTAAAACTGATGCATGCATCTCAGATTTGGAAATCAGAGAATTTTATGGTAAAAGGGAGGCAATCAATCAAGAAAGAAGAATAACAGACTACTCAGACTTGGCTTAAGTGTATAAAGTGAGATGTATTTCTGATCCTGGTCATTGCTAGGTGTTTGCCATGGAGTCTGGCTTATAAAAATTCAGGAAGAGAATAATGTTTGGATAAGTGAAGGAAAAGTAATCAAAGATCACCATATCAAGCCAGGCTTTGCTTGCGGTCGCTCTGGTACTGAGGTCAAGCAGTGCGGCCGGCTAACAGGTAGTTTAGGGTCGCTTGTTGTCTTGTCACCATTGGCATAAAAAAGAAGAATGGGTTTTCCGTGTGACCTTGTGCTTAATTAAAATATATGAAACTGTAGATGTTGCGGAACTTTAGACTTCATACATGCCTAATATTACCGAATGTAGGAGGATAATGCCAACCTTGTTTTCCTTGCGTTTTTTGAATAATTCATCTCTAATCACACAAACTCACACACAAAATTTGAACAAGAAAGTGAACTTAGCAATCGACATTTTTACTGAATCAAAATATAACACACAACAGAGTAACAAAAAACAAAAAAAATACAGTTGGGAGTACAAATATGTCCAACCATTAATTCTATGTTTCATTTATGCTTGTTTGTTGTGGGAACTCTGCTGCAACTATCTTTAGTTTTGGCCTGGATATGCAGAGACTATGTCAATGAGAGACTTGCCTTCACCACTGGGCCTTTTGCAGATTGCCCAGGGCTGCTTCCCGTATTATCTTGGCCTATATACCGTAAAGTACCTTGTAAGCGCCCAGTATCGAGTAAGCGCCCACCCCCCACTTTTAGTCCAAAACCGTGCATAGGGTATAGTACCTTGTAAGCGCCCACCCCCCACTTTACACCATTGAAATCAGGCGAAATAAAAATTCCGCACTTGATCTGCTAGTTTTGTGAATGATTTCCCTTTCTTGCAAACCCTATCACGTGTGTCTGCACGCCTTGGATCTAAACGCCTGCAAGTCCATGATTACAAGATGCCGCGAATCAAATCGTACACCGTTGCATTTAAGCTGTCAGCTCTTGACTATTTGGATAATAACGCCAATGGAAACACACACACACACACACACACACTACTCCCCCTCCTCTCGCTCTCTCTCTCTCACTCTTTCTCTCTCTCTCTCTCTCTCTCTCTCTCTCTCTCTCTCTCTCTCTCTCTCTCTCTCTCTCTCTCTCTCTCTCTCTCTCTCTGCCGAAAACAGTCTTTGGCCAAGTAAAATAGACTGCTGCCCATATCCAGAAGACGTACCCCTTGTTCAAGGGAAACGGAGACACACTGTGCGGCCGACAGCGGCAACTCTGCAGACAAGAAAAGGATGCGACGACATTTGTCTCCCCAAGCTCTTCTAATGACAATACGAACAAGAAAAACAATTGACGGTGGAAAAAGAAAGAAGATATGATTACGAAGTGATCAAAGATCACATTTCTCAATGAAAACTGCTCGTGCATAGGGTGTAGTACCTAGCCGGTAAGCGCCCACCCCCTACTTTGGGTCGGAATTGGTGCACAGGGGGGGGGGGGGGGGGGTGGGTGGGCGCTTACAAGGTACTTTACGGTATATATAAGAAACATTACGATGTATCAATACAAACAACATTGCACTTACCGGTTCTGTGGTTCTTGGTTTTCTTTGTGTCGTCTCTGCTGCGTCGTCTGCTACGGATAAGACTTTTCTTCTTTTTCCAAATGAAGAGTCAAGACATGGGACGGTACTCTTTAGAATTATGCATCAGTTGTCTTCCCTACCATTACGTTAACGAAAGTGAAACTAAACGCACTCGCCGAGACGTCGTTGTCGGTTTCGTTACCGTAAGCGGAACGCGTAATGATACATAGATTTTCCTTAAGTTAACCACTACTACTACCACTGGCACTGTACACTTAATCTCCCTATTATCAAGTTAGTGTATCAACTTTTGAACGAACTGCGCCCAGTAGTTTCCCAGCAATAAGCTGTTAAGTCGAGACAGACAGACAGACACACACACAGACAATTAAAGTCTGCTGAGCCCTAGTGCCAGCGTACTCGGGGATAAACTGATCCTTGTTAACGTGATTTATCAACATTTGCCATCCTTGAGGACACTTGTGACGCTGTGTTCTCGGTAACTCTTTACAACCACCAGTGCTATCATTGGAAAATACTCATCCTGAAGACGTACTGTTCAATCGTATTACCCTTGGTTGCATTCTAACTAGCAGGGAGGTAACTCTTTAGAACACCAGTGCTATCATTGGGAAATACTCATCCTGAAGACGTACTGTTCACTCGTATTACCCTTGGTTGCATTCTAACTAGCAGGGAGGTAACTGCAATAACAGGAACATTTTTGATACAACTACCGAGAATGGTTTTTTTTTTTTTAAATCTGTCGAAGGGCATAAAGTCACCTTTGGTCAAAACGTTTGTTGTGCTTATGCTATCTTCCCAGCGAACACCGTATGTTGATTGATATGAAGCAACTGCTGTGTCACTGAATACCCCTACATATGTCTTGACATGCGGTAGTGTCAAGTTTACCGTAGAGTCGAGTTTATTTCTATCCCCTGAGCTGCAACTTTTAGCTCGCCTTTGCTTCATTCAGTATATTCGATATTTTTTATCCCAAAACAACCCATCAACAACCAATGATGCATTCATGGAAACAATTCACAGATTGTTAAACATAAGTTCACGACAATATTTTCAAAACAACCAACAGAGGTAGAACATGTTCCAGCTTGTCTAGAGAAACCGCGAGAAAAATCCCAAGACGGGTGTACAGGGAGAGATCTAGTGATCCCGTACGACAGCCTGCGGTATGTCGCTTTCAAATCCCACCTGGCACTTTATTCAATGTTGAGTGAAAGCACACA
Source organism: Littorina saxatilis (assembly GCF_037325665.1). Taxonomy (NCBI): domain Eukaryota; kingdom Metazoa; phylum Mollusca; class Gastropoda; order Littorinimorpha; family Littorinidae; genus Littorina; species Littorina saxatilis. Next base: position 18,207 of record NW_027125699.1, read on the forward strand.
GTGTCTGTGATTTAACTGGTTCACTCTTCACCAAACCGGGAGGTGTTGAGGCTATTTGGAGCGGTATCACTACAAAAGGCGCTGCATTTCAGCAATCACGCCGTGGATTCTTTTGACACTTTCAGAATGTTACGCCTACTTTCCGTTCTTCAAATAAAATGTCGGATAGTTAAAGGTATTTGCTCAGAGGATTATGCAAAGTTCTGGAAGCAGTTTTCAAACCCGTCTTAGAGTTGCGGGTCTCTCACAACATGCTGCGGTACCCCAGCAATATAAAAAAAAAAAATGTCGAGTGTGTTTGCAGTTCTTGCAAATTCAAACCAGTTGCTACACGAAAATAAAACTTTAGCGCTGTTGGTATCAATCATTTTGTGTATATCCGTACCAGGTCAGATAGAGCCATTTGAGTGGGTACGGATATATCCGTACCTGGGAGACAATGAGTTAAGTGCCAAAACTTGCATAACCCAACTTCCTGAAGCAGACTTCACTAAATTGACTTGAGGCTTGACGTTATGATTTGGTGGCCAAGACTGAGAATGATGTGACTGTGTGTTCGCTGGCATCCCTGGCCTTCAATATCTCTTGACAGTAGTGTCCAGTTTACATTACTGACGAGTTAAATATCATTTGTATTCTCTGAGTGACAAGGTTTTGCTCGCCCTTGCTTCATTTAGTATATATGTTACAGTAAATTCATCAAACCACTCAATTTGTAAATTCACTCCGTAAATTAACCAATTTACTGAAAAATTCAGGAAATTTACAAATGAACTGAGTTTGACACCCAGGAAATTTACAAATTTACTGGTTTGATGAATTTACTGTAGCATATACATTATTGGATAACATAACATCAGTCACAAACAAATAGAAATCAATTCGTCTATTGCTAGACATAATTACATAAAACCATATTTTCTAAAGAACAAGACAGTGGTAGAACATGTGCCCGCTTGTCTAGAGAAACATGTGCCCGCTTGTCTAGAGAAACATGTGCCCGCTTGTCTAGAGAAACATGTGCCCGCTTGTCTAGAGAAACATGTGCCCGCTTGTCTAGAGAAACATGTGCCTGCTTGTCTAGAGAAACATGTGCCCGCTTGTCTAGAGAAACATGTGCCCGCTTGTCTAGAGAAACCGCGATCACAATCCCAGGACGGGTACATGAGAAGAAATCTGTTAATCCCAGACGACAGCTTTGTATGTGTCGCTTTCAATTCACACCTTATTCACGTCTGAGTGAAAGCAGACAGTGTTTGGGATTGAACTAGTTCTCTCTGCGCTTATCTCTCTTAAACCATTTATTGTACTTCAAATCGCGAGTCCAAAATATATTTGTTCAGAATCGTGAAGGGAAAAACCGTTGAAAAGCTTTTGACTGAACTTAGAATAAAGATTGTTGATCATTTGAGATAGGGAAACAGAGAGAGAGAGAGAGAGAGAGAGAGAGAGAGAGAGAGAGAGAGAGAGAGAGAGAGAGAGAGAGACAGACAGACAGACAGACAGACAGAGAGACAGAGAGACAAAGAGAGACAGAGACAGAGAGACAGAGACAGAGACAGACAGAGACAGAGAGACCGAGATATTTATCGAGGGTAATAGATAAGCAAGAATATTGCTTTTTATACATCCAGCCCTCGCCCTAATATAGGGTCAACAAGAACCGAAAACACATTTAAGTACAATTTCCAAGTGTCAATTTTTAACATAATTTAATTTAGATCTGCATATTATTATAATTTTTGTTTAACATGCACATACATTTTAAATGAATTGATGAACCATTCAGCACATGTTTAGTTGCATTATGTGCGACATATAATTTTTTTGAAGCTGTCTGTGTTTGTTTTATGTTTAAGAAAAATAGGCAGTGAGTTCCATAGGACCGCACCTGAATAAAGAAGGCTTGATTTGAAAAGGTCAATACGTGGAGTCGGTGTTATGATTTTTAGTCTGTTATAGTTCAAAATAAAATTATCACGTAATGTCTCCGGTGCATATCCTGACATCACTTTATGCATCATAACACCTTTATTATACAATAATCTTTTTTGAAATGGTAATACTTGCAAATTTTTATAATCAGATTCTGAAGGAGTGTGATTTTTTAGCATTATAAGCTTAACTGCTCTTCTGTGAAGACTGGCTAAAGGTTTCAAAACATTAGCACTTGCACAATCCCATAGAGTGGATGCATAATCAATATTTGACAAGATGTGATTGTAAAAACAAATCTTTCGCGAATGGAAATTCAACAAATGTTTTATTTTAGATAACTGATATATTTTTTTGGGAAGCAATCTTACAGATGTAATCAATGTGATCATGCCATGATAAATTATTATCAATGTTTACACCAAGGACTTTATGGTGAGACACTTCTTCCAATACTTGATTTTTAATATAAAGAGGTGGAATGCTCGATAATAGATTTTGTCGTTTCTGTCTTGTGGTTATTAGCATAAATTTTGTTTTTGTATGGTTAAGAGACATATGGTTTAACTCTGACCAATTCAGGAGTGCATCAATGCTTTCTTGGAGAGTTTTTGACAAATAATGTATGTATTGAGAGAGACAGAGAGTGACAGAGACAAAGACAGACAGCCAGACAGACAGCCAGACAGACAGATAGACAGAGATAGACAGACAGAGAGACAGATCAAACGAACGAATGGTTTACTGCGTAGGCCGACGGCCCATTGCAACAAGGCAACAGTGGGCTGGGGAAATGAACTCGAAAAATACACAATAGTTGGACATTCCGACTGTTGGAATAACGCGTCACGGATACCTGTCAGTGTCTTTTCTCAAATTGTAACGTTTTCACTGGATCATTCACGACAGGGGGTGGGGGTTGACGGACCCATAACGGACTATGTACTCTCGATTTTCTTGTTCTGTAAAGCATTGAGTCTAAAAATACGCTGCCAAACACCTTTCATTGATTATTCTGGAATCAGACATAAATATGTTATAAGTCAAATCGTACACAGTAGGGATCAGCTTAAACATTGTTCGACAGTAGTGTCGTGTTTACATAGTACTGTTCAGTCTGACTGACAAGTTTTTGCTTGCTTGTTTGTGTGTTTGTTTGCTTAACGCCCAGTCCACCACGAATGGGTGATATCAGGGCGGTGCTGCTTTGACATCTAACGTGCGCCACACACAAGACAGCAGTCGCAGCACAGGCTTCATGTCTCACCCAGTCACATTATTCTGACACCGGACCAACCAGTCCTAGCACTAACCCCATAATGCCAGACGCCAGGCGGAGCAGCCACTAGATTGCCAATTTTAAAGTCTCAGGTATGACCCGGCCGGGGTTCGAACCCACGACCTCCCGATCACGGGGCGGACGCCTTACCACTAGGCCACCGTGTTGCGGTTTGCTTGCTTGTGCATCATTAATTATTATGAGTTATTTCTAATATGCTGACTGTTAGCAAATGATAACAAGGCATGTCGAGAAAAAAGATATCAAGCATGAGCCTTTTAGGCGAATGCTGATATCGTTTGTGAGACATGACTGTTGTCATTTGCTAACAGTCCGCATATTAGAAATAACGGTTTTATTACCGTTTAATTCGACGAAAACAAATTTCGAAGCGACCCCGCGAATTAGACAGAACAGCCGCAATGGGAACTGGAGCGCTCCTACCTGATTTTGCCTGTCAGTCAAAGAATTATCGTGACCTGTGTCAGCCAATCAGAGTAATACTCCTGACGTGATGAATATTCACAGATCAACTGCGTTTGACACACAACAATCTCACAAGATAAACCATGTTCAACATGCGTTTCTGTTGCTTCGCTTTTTTTTGTTGAATAGCGAGCGACAGATTTAGAACCGACTCAAGACGGATGGGAAATGACGTAAAGATACATTTGACGTAACGCGAGTGACGCAATTTTACTTGATTTTCCGAACTTAGGTAATTTAGATTTCAAGTGAGCATTTCACACTCAGAGGATGGGCGGTACCTTGCTGTTCCGTAAAGCACCCACCGACAAAACTCGCTTATCGGTATTTTTTTTTAGATAAAGAGAGTAGACAGCATTTGAAGTGTCATTCTGTAGAATAAATCACGCTGATATTGTTGATTTACATTTTTACTTTGTTTTGTCAATTTTTAGCTTGATATACAAAAAGGGTCCCTGCCTGAACGTTATAACATTTAACAGGTCACCTAGAATCCGTCCTAATTGGTCAAAAAGCCATATGGGGCACTGAATTGGTAATAAACTTGATTATTGGACAAGAAAAATAAAAATGCAATAGACCAATCCATCGATTGCTGCATATAAGTACACGAAACCACGTAAAAGGCAGAACATGCAGAATCGGCATGTCCCCGCTTGTTTAGAGAAACCGCGAGAAAACTCCCCAGACGAGTACATAAGAAAAGATCTATAGCGATCTCATAGGACAGCTTATAATGTGTATATCGCTTTGAAATCACACCTGGCACTTTATTCAATTTTGACAGAAAAGCTACAATGACGGCGATTGAAGTCCTTGTCCTTTTTAGAATCTTGCTCAAAAGCCATCAAAAGTCTGCCAGGGGACGACAACATCTTCGCTGACATTATGTCACGATCAGCATCGGATCAACAGATTGCATACGCACCTTAGCAGGTCGGAGGATGCCTGAGAAAAGAATGGAACATTCTTTTTTTCAGGGGGGGACGTGTGAAGGAAATCACGAATAACATTGACAGGCAAAGTTTATAGTGATACCCTCCACGCTTTTAGAGCGCTAACCGGAGATAGTAGCGTGACGTAGAGAAGTGTATTGCACGTATTGTGAATTCAGCTCACTGACCGAGAGAGTTGACTTTGTAAATCGCAACGAATATATTGTTACACTTAACCACTGTCCAGCGACAGGGAGGGGTTGTCACATGAATCGACCGGGAGAAAGGAAGCCCGAGTAAAGCACTTAACAGGTAAATGGAATAAGCATTTGAATACCGTTAATACTCGGAAGATTTTAAATAGACGTAATTAAGATACTTTCCGGAAGAAATATGGGTTTTTATGGATACAAATAATCTGTTTGCAACAATAGTGTTCAGAAACATGGAAACCCTTCCCCTTAATCAAATCTTTTCAGAAAACATTGACCAACCCGACCGCCTAACACGCTGCCCCACAAAAAAAGAAACAAAAGCACAAAAGGCAAGACCCGTCTGGTCTTAGTTGTCATGGTCAGAGAACGAGGGAGATACCATGATGACAACACAGCGAGAGTAGCTCCAATGTTAACAAGACGTTGGTCTTCGTTGTCATGGTTAGTGAAAGACAGAGATACCATGATCACAACACAGCGAAAGTAGCTCCACTGTTAACAGCGTTCTGGTCTTCATTCAATTCATTTTCAATTCAATTTATTATCTGAATGTGAGACAAAACAAATATTTCTTTTGGCTCGTATACACACTATATAACACAGACTGATTAAACGTGTATAAATGCGCCTCCTAAGCATGTGTTCAACATGGGATTGTTGGTGTTCATCAAGAATTGAACACCAATCACAGAATGTGCTTCGTTCTAAAACCCAGCGTTTCTGAATTACAATACACCAGTTAACAGTTCCAACGCTACATGGAAGAGAGAAGAAAACCCACGTGATACCGAAAGCGATTATGATTGGTCGAGATGTTTTCGACGAGTAACGTTTGCATCGTCTGCACGGCAAAGCATGGTGATAGAGAGGGCGAGTGTGCTCGTCGGTTCATTTCCATCAAAGTTGCAGAGTCAACTTCAAGTTCATTCCATTTCAGTGGTATATAAACTTGCCCAATAACTGGTTGCAGTAATGTAGTTTACCGACTTTGGAAATGGGGGTCCCAATTTTGCAAATCACCACAAAAGTGCACTTTCTTCAGCCAATCAGTCTATGCGTTCAAATCTCCGGAACTTACTCGCAAAAGTGATATGCACATGCGCAAATTCCACGGAACTGGAAGTGGAAGTAGAAAAAGTACTCGAAAAATCAACGAGAGCAGGTTATTCACCCAAGATGACATTCCAGAAGAAAACCGGAACAAGACGAAATCAGTCAGAGAGACCGCCATCGCAACCAGCCGTGGACACGGCCAAGGCTACGCCAAATGTAACTGCCTCGGAGTATGCACAACAAACAAATGAAAATGCTTCAAAGCTCGGCTTCAATGTACTACTCATTGCCACCCCCGATCTGCTAAATGCAAGAACCATCATGCTTAAAAAAGAAGCAGGTGACCTCTGTGGTACGTTGTTGTCGTTGTTTCCATGTTTTAGCGTGACACGAAAACATGAGCGTTATTAGCAAAAGCGTGAAAGGCGGTAAAAACGACGCTCTCATTAGCAATGACATGACAATGTGAGCGTTATTATGAACGAATGTTATGTGTGTGTGCGTGTGTTGAAACAACATTATTTGTTGTATTTGCTTTAATTCTCATTTCGCTAAAACTATACAGTGCATTAGGAATTTAATTATTGTAAATTAATTAAACAATAAAAACAAATACAATAATTAAATTCCTAATGCACTGTATAGTTTTAGCGAAATGAGAATTAAAACAATGCTTAAACATAACAAACATCGTTATTTGAACACTTTACTCACATATTCCATTCAACCATTCACTATGATTCATATATCAGTGTAGCTTGAACGCCATTCAACAATCTTGCTCACTCGGTGCACATTGTATACAATGTGCAACTTTATGGTCTTGCTCATTGTATACAATGTGCAACTTTATGGTCTTGCTCATTGTATACAATGTGCAACTTTATGGTCTTGCTCATTGTATACAATGTGCAACTTTATGGTCCTGCTCATTGTATACAATGTGCAACTTTATGGTCCTGCTCATTGTATACAATGTGCAACTTTATGGTCTTGCTCATTGTATACAATGTGCAACTTTATGGTCCTGCTCATTGTATACAATGTGCAACTTTATGGTCCTGCTCATTGTATACAATGTGCAACTTTATGGTCCTGCTCATTGTATACAATGTGCAACTTTATGGTCTTGCTCATTGTATACAATGGGCAACACTTTTGCTCATTGTATACAATGTGCAAGATATGCTGCTCATTGTACATAATGCGCAAATTGTACAGAATGGATACGACACGTACAATTCCAAAATGGCCGCGGAACTGTTAATCGGTGTATAGAAAAGGGTTACAATGTGTTGACTCTGCATGAAGAGTCAGACCTGATCACACCTACTTTACTATTGACACTTATGCAACCAGTTATTCTATTTAGATATTGATAATCGTTCATGTAATTCGTCGCTGGGGTGTCTAAATTACGGCGAATCGTAAGTGCCTTTGGATTACTCCCCTTTAAGATGAACATGTGCACTAACTGTTGCTAAAGGATCGCCACTGGCAACAATACTTTTCTAATTGCAACATGATGTTAGGCGAAACAGGGCGAGCACAATGGCGAGCCAGCAGGGAGGCAGCGGATCCATTGCAAAGAAACCACGTCTGGTAGGCCGCTGTCACCGTGTTGTGATGTGTATCATTCTGTGTTCTTAGCTGTGGTGTGTTGTCCATCGTTTTAAAAGTGTTATGTTGTCAGCCGTGGTGTCCATCGTGTTGCATGTTGTCCATTGTGTTGTGTTGTCCGTCGTGTTGTGTTGTCCATTGTGTTGTGTTGTTCATTATGTTATGTTGTCCGTCGTGTTGTGTTGTCCATTGTGCTGTATTGTGTTGTCTATTGTGTTGTGTTGTTCATTGTATTGTGTTGTCCATCGTGTTGTGTTTTCCATCGTGTTGTGTTGTTCATCGTGTTGTGTTGTCCATCGTGTTGTGTTGTCCATCGTGTTGTGTTGTCCATCGTGTTGTGTTGTCCATCGTGCTGTGTTGTCCATCGTGTTGTGTTGTCCATCGTGTTGTGTTGTCCATCGTGTTGTACGTGTTGTCCATCGTGTTGTGTTTTAACACGTACATTCTCACAACAAAAGAGGTCACTCGCATCGAACCTTTCAGGCGTGCTGCCAGTGCAGCAGGGAATCACGGTGCATCAGGCAAGGGGAGTGTGACTGCCGTGCGAACTGCACCCCCTGTACCAACTGTGCTGCTCAGGGCTGTACGAATCGCGCCGTTGATCTGGTACGTCTTGGGTAGCGGTGTACTCTCTCTCTCTCTCTCTCTCTCTCTCTCTCTCTCTCTCTCTCTCTCTCTCTCTCTCTCTTTCTCTCTCTCTCTTTCTCTCCCCCTCTTTCTCTCCCCCCTCTCTCTCTCTTTCTCTCTCTCTCTCTCTCTCTCTCTCTCTCTCTCTCTCTCTCTCTCTCTGTCTGTCTAAGTTCAATTCAATTCAATTCAATTCAATTCTCTCTCTCTCTCTCTCTCTCTCTGTCTCTCGCTCTCTCTCTCTCTCTCTCTCTCTCTCTCTCTCTCTCTCTCTCTCTCTCTCTCTCTGTCTGTCTAAGTTCAATTCAATCCAATTCAATTCAATTATCTCTCTCTCTTTTCTCTCTCTCTCTCTCTCTCTCTCTCTCTCTCTCTCTCTCTCTCTCTCTCTCTCTCTCTCTCTCTCTCTCCAATTTTTTTGTAAATCTGCTATAGTAAATGTGTCAGCAAATTTGTCCGAGGGTATGGGTGAGGTAACCTTTGACGTTTATGTTCACGATCCACACAATGCAAAAGAAAAATATGTTTGGTGTTCAAAATTTTATTCACTAAAATTACTAAATGAAAAAAGATCTTCGGTTTACTTCTAAAATGCAAAAATGTTTATCTTCAAACCAAAATCTAAAACAAATACAAAAACTATATTTGTTATCATCTAATTCTTAAAATACATATTGTACAACTATATGTTCATAATACAATACCTATTTCATCATGTCACTTCAGTTTCTTTCAATGAATAATCTTCTCCATTATTCAAGATGACCACATGATTCTTTGCATTCTATGACTATCTTATGTTGCCAATGAAAAAGTACTTATGAAACCAAAAAGTGCTTTAAATAATTATAACTGACTACTTTAAAAATAAAACAGCTAAGCCAAAGAACTCATTAACATAAAAAAAATAGCATTCACATACTTCAAATAATCTGTTGTCACTAATTCCTTTCTAAATTTACTAAGACACAACATTCCTGAGAGTTCTAAAACACTGATTCCTGACTTCCTGACAATCAAAGGGAAAGTAATCCTGACATTCCATTTGTCAAGAACAAGCACAGTTCCTTCCCTTACACTAAATAGACAAATCAGTAAGCCCCCAAAAGTACTTTGTAAAATGGGAAAGAATGAATAAGAATGAATACTTTCACAGGTTTACATGTTTTAGTGAGATTAAGACTTTTAACAAGATTTGACAAAAGAAGTGTTACCAGACATGCTACAATTTTATCGCCACAAGTTGAAGGCACATCAAACAACAAACAATAACCAGCCAACCAACCCATCTCTGTCTGTCTATCTCTGTCTGTCTATCTCTGCCTGTATATCTGTCTGTCTATCTCTGTCTATCTCTGCCTGTCTATCTCTGCCTGTCTATATATGTCTGTCTATCTCTGTCTGTCTATCTCTGTCTATATCTGTCTGTCTATCTCTGCCTGTATATCTCTGTCTGTCTATCTCTGTCTGTCTATCTCTGCCTGTCTATCTCTGTCTGTCTATCTATGTCTGTCTATCTCTGTCTGTCTATCTCTGCCTGTATATCTGTCTGTCTATCTCTGCCTGTCTATCTCTGCCTGTCTATCTCTGTCTGTCTATCTCTGCCTGTCTATCTCTGCCTGTCTATCTCTGTCTATCTCTGCCTGTATATCTGTCTGTCTATCTATGTCTGTATATCTTTGTCCGTCTATCTCTGTCTGTCTATCTCTGTCTGTCTATCTCTGTCTGTCTATGTCTGTCTGTCTGTCTGTCTATCTCTGTCTATCTCTGTCTGTCTATCTATGTCTGTCTATATCTGTCTGTCTGTCTCTGTCTGTCGGCTATTTCTGTCTGTCTATCCCTTTCTGTCTATCTCTGTCTGTCTGTCTCTGTCTCTCCTGCCCCCCTCCCCTCCCCGGCTCAGCTCCTACACGGCCAATCTAATCTGTCAATGTGTTAAGGGTCGTATACATGCAGTGTCCGTTTCAGTGTCGATACATGCAAATAGACTGAACAGTCCTCACTGATGACGATCGCAACAGCCAACTTGATGGTTGAGTGTTTGGGACCCCGCCACCTGCTTGCTAAAGAGAAGAGATGTTCCGATCTCTCCCCCCCCCCCCCCCCCGCCCCCCTCGTTTTGTGGCACAAAACCAGGTAAAAATGGTAAAGATCCTGAAATCCATGTCGGGGAATAATAGAAACATGAACATACCCAGCATGCATCCCACGACACAGAGTAGAGTATAATTATATGGCCGACGCAACATAGGGTCAAGCACATACAATCCTCTTCGTGCTAAACCATGGGTGTACATGGGCGTTTTGGCCCACACACGCACAGGAAAATAAAATAATGTTTGAACATTTTTTCTGAGTACCATGTGAGGAAACACGTTCACATACTATTGCATGACAATAAGGTGAGTCACACTATCTAAAACAACGCTATGACAGAAGTGACTGTGATATCATGCACACAACACATATGAACATCGCTATGACAGAAGTGACGGTAATATCATGCATAGTACATATATGAACAGTGCTATGACAGAAATGACGGTAATATCATGATCATTACATATATGAACAGTGCTATGACAGAAGTGACGGTTATACCATGCACATCACACAGGGACCGGCTGTGGAATGTGCTCCGCCGTGCAGTACCTCTGGGTCACCGGGGAACCAGGCTGCCTGTCCTGCCCCGCCCTTGATGGCAAGATCACAGGAATCAGAGGACCAAGTGTTAAGGTTGTCAGACCATGAGGTAAATTCATCTCAGAAAAAAAAAACACCCACCGAAACCTCATATTTAAGACTTGAAGTTATGTTTCAAATGAATAAGGTGCATTATCATTAGTTTTACTCTTTTTGTGTTGGTTTAAACAAAACTTTATTCAATTTTAATCATGACAAGAACAATGCATGGATGATTACATACTCAAGCATATAATGCTTATTTTAAGCAATCATAATAATTACAAAACAAAGGTTAGCATGATGGCGGAATAAGTACATTAGCTCATTTCAGGAAACGAAAAACAAAACAAAAGACAAAACAGATACACAAACAAGCAGAAAATGGGAAGGGGTTGGTGATACAGGAGGTGGGGAAAGGGCAGCTAGCTAGTAGCTAGCTTAAGGGAAAAAGAAGAAGAAGAAGACTTGGAGCGCCAATATTTGAGGGTATTTTTTCAATTGTAATAAGTGCACATAAGACACTCGCACAAAGTTAATGCGTATTGTGATCAGAGGAAAAGTCACTACATTGCGCATAAATCGAGACATAATTGATAAGTCGGAAAACAACAAAAGAACATGAGAGAGGTTATGGGGAAACATTTTTCAGGCAGCATGTCGCATGACAGTGTCTAATAAATGTAATGAGTGAAGTATAGAGGCTCATTTACGGAACCTGCCCGTCTGTCTAATATAGTCCTGTACAGTTATGAATATGGTCTGATTGACATTTCGTGAATATTGCGGGATGCCTTTCAATAATATTTCGATATACTTATAATCATTTGTCAAATTATCAATGGACAATAATCTTATATCTCTATACAAAGGACAATGCAATAAGTAATGTTCAGCAGTCTCGCTGGGATAGCCACACTCGCATTGAGAGCAATCCTTAAGGTGCCGCTTACATAAATCAAAATTCAAATCACTCATACCAATACGCAATCTGCAATGATGTACTTGTTCAAATCTTTCTCCAAAATAATAATGGCATGGTACTTTAAAATCAGCACTTGACAAATAATTTTTGAACTCGCTCAAGGAGGTGGTCATTTTAACGTTATCTGGTAAGGTGTTCCATAGTACAGTCGTTTTGGGGATAAAAGAGTTGCGAAATAATTCGGTTCTATGGGGAGGCACATATCTTTCTAATGGTCTTCGTCTATGATACGGATTAATGTCAACTACAAGAGGGGGCAATACATTTACTAAGTACTGGGGGCATTTGTTATGTATCATCTTATGAAAAACAATTAATTTATGTCTTTTCCTTCGTTCTTCAAGGCTACATAGCCCACTTTCCTCATACAGCTTTGCATGGCTAGTGCCCTTAACTCCACCTATTATAATTCGTAGGGCTTCTAAGTGTAATTTTTCTAATGCATCTGCCATTATCTTAGTGCAATTATCCCAAACAACATCTGCATAGTCGAAATGGGGTAAAATAAAAGACTTGTACATTATTTCCAAACTTTTTCGACTTAATCTATATTTATAAAATCGTAAACAATTAATCAGTAAATTCGCTTTTTTAACTATGCTTTGGATGTGGGCATCCCACTTGCAGGTGCTCTGTAAAATCACTCCAAGGTGTTTGTGTTGATCTACTTTTTCTAAGAAGACATTGTTGAAAAACAAGGGTTGAGGGGGGATTAAATCACGTTGAATATTTAACAATTCAGTCATTCTCGTTAAATTTAACTTTCCATTTATTGGCCCATGCACTAATTTTATCAAGATCTTGATTTAATATATTGGTTCGTCTGTCTACATCTTCTAATGCAAGATACATGCTTGTGTCGTCAGCAAACAACTTAATTCCGGATTCAATATTCTTTACAATATCATTAATATAAACCAGAAATAAGAGCGGGCCTAGCACGGATCCTTGTGGAACACCGGCAGGAATCTTTTTAACATTAGACTGTGTTCCCTTAATTACAACAACTTGCTTGCGGTCTGTTAAATAATCACAGAACCATAATAATAACCGACCTCTAATGCCCACGGCTTCTAACTTGGCCAAAAGGCCCTTGTGCCACACTCTATCGAACGCTTTCGACACATCAAAAAATACAGCTTGGGTCGTAATGCCTCTGTCATGACAGGAACAAAATTCATTGTAAATCGAAATCAATTGGAATACACATGAATCATCTGGCAAAAAACCAGACTGCTGTGGAATGAGTATGTGATTTGCCTTTAAAAAATCAAAAACATGTACATAAACACATCTTCCTAACACCTTACCAACACAACTCAGTAATGATATAGGACGGTAATTATTACACAATTCTGCTGGACCTTTTTTATATACTGGAGTAACATGGGCTAGTTTCCACGAGGCAGGAAATTTTCCTTCAACTAAACTTCTATTAAATATTTTTAAAAGGGGTTCTGATACAACATCCACAGAAGCAATTAATAATCGGTTATGTATTAAATCGGGACCTGCAGCTTTCGTCTTCTTCAAATTTGTAATAACATCTTTTACTTCATTAACTGACAAGACTAAATTATTCATAAAACAATCAGAAATTTGGATTTCGGGAGGTTCATCGTCTGGATTGTCAATGGACGAATTCTGAATAAACTGATCATTAAAAATATTAGCTTTATCGTGGTTTAAATAATGTATTTGACCTTCTGAGTGGATTGGTGGAAGTTCCTCAGTTTTCATACCCTTCTTATTCATAAAGGATTTAACTAATTTCCACCATTGTTTAGTTCCGAATTTTGAAGGGTCTGAGATCTTTGTATCCAAATTGGAATAATACTCAATAATTCTTTCTCTTTTCTTTTGTGTCAATGAATTACGTGTCTGTCGATACAACAACCAATCTTCGGGTAAATCGGTTAATCTCGCTTTAGTGTGTATCTGATCGCGTGCATCAATTAAATCTAAGATGTCAGATGTTACCCACTCCTTGTCCTCCGATCGAACTGTTACAGTCTTAACCGGCATATTCTCTTTGGCAATGCTCATGAAAATCTGAGTAAAATCTTGGACATTTTCATCAAGACATTTATCAATAAAGACAGCAGACCAATCAACTTGGGAAAGTGATCCACAAAAACTTTCAATATTCATCTTATCATAATTATAAATGGTTCTTTTAAATGAGCGATTAGGAATAACTACAGTGTTTAATACTGCACATGGTACACTGTGGTCACTACACACAGGAGGAAAAACATCTACGCGCTGTATCATTTGCGGGGTTTGGGTTATTATTAAATCTAGGCAGGTACTACTTGTCTCCGTGACATGTGTTGGCAGGGTTACAAGTTGGGTAAGTTGATATAAGTTCAATAAGTTCAGGAGATGCTGGGAGGGGTTACTACCAAAATCGGAGTTAAAGTCTCCAAGGACGATAAATTTGACAAACTGGTTATTTACTCGACGAATGCTTTCGTCAACTAAGTCCCAATATTGGACCTTCGCATCAGGTGGTCGATAAAAAGACCCCACTAAAAGTCTATCTTTATGAAACTTAATTTCAGTCCAGACTGCTTCAAGTCCTGGCACGTGCAGGTTTGGACGTGGCTTACAAAACAAATATGTTTTAACATAAATGGCTACTCCCCCATGTGGGTCGTTTGGTCTGTCTAGTCTTATTGGAGGTTGAAAATTTGGGATCAGTAGTGAGGAACTGTCGTCTGTATGGGATAACCAAGTCTCAGATATGGTTAAAACGTCATGCTTTTGGACTTCAGGATGCAATAGATCAATTTTTTTTTAATACTGCGAGCGTTAATAAGGACGATGGACACTTGTTGTGGGGGACCTGGTTTTTTTTCAACATCTCCAGATAAATACAGGCGTTTCTGGGCAAATAGGCCGGAGGTGTATTCAAGGCGTGCAGAACAAAAACAAGTACATTCTTCACTGTAAAAACAGCTAACATTTTGCATCCAACGCGTCGGACTACCATCAATCTTACTCCTTGCAAATAAAAACACGAACAAGGCAAGTGTGACACGGCTCGGACATCTTAGGCACATCAAAATAAAAAATGGTAACAGGGAAGATTCGCACAAAAACTCTAACTTAAGGCCTAAAGCTACTGCCTTTACATGGAAGCAACCAATTCTAGCTCTATAAAGGATTAAATTAAGTGACATTTTCCAGCAACATCAGAAACAGTGTCGTGACGAGGAGAGTGCATTGCATGTTATCAACTGTGACTCTGGCGCTTAGTCTACATGGGAGATGGAAGCAAGAAGAGGGAAAAGTTTGCATAGGGATTTAAAAATACCAACAGAAGAAGTTGGACAGTTTATGTACAGACAAAAGAAGACGGGGTTGTCGTGCATTTGGGCTATAGCCGATGAGGCTCTCCATTTCATAAAAGAGTATGCATACAAGCAGTTCATAAACTAACAGGCAAAACATACAGTCCAACTCAAGAGTAAACTCCAGCATATAATTATGTGGGACTAGATTAGGATTGGAAACACACTACTGGACCAAGTGATTAACCTTTCAATCCATGCACAAGACAAAAGCAAACGCAAATACATCAGCTAAACAACCGTGCAAATATAATCGACAAACAACAAAATAGTTCTTCAGTTAGTGATCTTACTAATCAAAGAGCATCTAAATCCAGTAGCTACGCGACAAACAACTTTATAAATACTCCAACTATTTCAAATAATTACAGTCTATATGATCGGTTAATGAGACAGATAGAAAACCGGACACTCATAAACAGTGTTTTCTGGAGTGCATGACTGGACGCCACTATAGGTGCGGCAGCACTCAGTGTACTCACTATATCAGACACTGTGACAGTGCACGGGGAAATAGACTGAGGTTGTCAACAAGCGCGAGAGCTGCAAGAAAGGGTTACATAATCAACACGATCAGATGACAGTCTGATAAGCGATCAGCTAGACGACCAAGATGATTAACGCAGTCATCTAAAGAGTCAGTTGGGGGATAATCATCAAAGTGATCATACAACTTGTCGAACGAATACTGGAATAGAAAACTATGCAGTTAATCAGATAAGACATCAGGTTTGTATTCTTGTTTGTTTTTTAACTCGACAAACGCTGGTCCGGGATATGTGTTGATCTACAAGTATCCAACAGATTAAATGAATAATAGGAAATAACCAAGAAGCACGCAAGTTGATAATATTTAGGAACATGAGACTTCAAGCAGGACAAGTGCGTAACACAGTTTTGCCGGGTGCACATTTATTCAGGTGCAGCAGCACTTAATATACCTAGTGTACCCACTGTAAAAATCACTAAGTGCACGTGGAAACAAGTGGCCAGTCCACTAGCACAAGAGTTATAGGAAGGTGAAGCACAGGCACCTCATAGCGATTGAATCGAACACTAAACACTGAAAGGGGACAGCTCGCTCAAGCGTGTGAAGCGGTAGATTTTGTCTCTATGTTTGATAAATACGAGGCCGTCACGGACCCACGTGTCCTGGATCTTCTCGTCTCGCTTAAGCTGCCTGGCCTTGGCCGCGACAGAGGCCCTGCTGGCGGTGAGATCATCATTGATGAAGACCCGTGGAGAAGCTGAAGGCAGGCGAGGCCAGCCTTGGTCGCCCAGAGTCTTAGTGACGTCAGTTTTGTTCAGTCCTTTTCGCGCCTTCATCAGGCTCTGCTTGGCTCTGTAGGTGCTGAATTTGACGATGATTGAGCGAGGTCGTTGATTCGGCCCCTCTGTTGGTTTGCCTACACGGTGGCTCCTGTCAATGTCACTTACGGTAAGTTGCACACCCACACTTTCTGCAAGTTTGATGACAATGTTGTCGGTATTTTCATTGAGCCGCTCCGGCACAGGGCCAATGCGGACGGAGTTGCAACGAGTGTATTGTTCGAGGTTGTCAAGCTTGTCGTGTAGCTCTTTTATCTCGCCGTCTTTCTTCGCGACAGTTTGTTTAAGGGACATGATTTCCCCTTTTAGCTGGTCCACTACATGAGCACCCACGGCTCGCGCGATCATGTCCACCACCGACGGCTCAGCCAGAACATCACGAAGTTGCTGCTTCATCGTAAGCTCCCGAGGGGGTTTGAGTGGGTTAGAGCTCGTTGGCGATTTCGGGTTAGCTACTGCTGCTGGTGGGCTGTTGCCTTTGTTTACAGAATCGATCATGGTGCTTGACAAAATCTCTGCGTTTATGATCGTAGCTTCAGGATCAGACTCGAATACAATGCTATCATCGGCTGAGACGCACTGCCTCTTCCAGGTTTCGTCAATGTCCAATAAAGGAGACGTTGGGGGACGCTTGGTCCCGTCGCGCGACATGGGGAATTACGAAAAGGAATTATAGCTGTCAGGCGCCTGTAGTTTGAGACTTCGGGTGTTGATCCGACACAGTCACGCACACCAACTATATGTACGCGTGAAGTTCGTGGAGTTCGTGGCAGTTTAACAGCAAACAGACTCAATGGTGCATCACAACATGAAAATAGACCGGTCGGATACTAGGTCACGGATCATATAAGATATAAACTGTCAAAGTTCACAAGAAGCATTTTCGGCAAAACCATACCTTGTCAGTCCGGATCACAAACATGTTATACACTGTCTTGCTCACGCTTGTGAAGATACTTTTATTCCTCACTTGGCTGTTAGTGAATACATTGGAGAGCCCCAAACCAGCCGTCAGTCGTCCGCCATCTTTCTCTCTAGAAGATCTTTTTGTGTTGTTGTTGTTGTTGTTGTTGTTGTTGTTGTTGTTGTTGTTGTTGTTTTCCTTGTTTTTGTTTTTCATATAGAGCAACTTTAAAAAAAAAAATTATCTGCTGTGTTCTAGGCAAATATTGTGTGAACCACCAATCAGACATAAGTCCCTATTTGGTGTCTGTATTTTCACTGTCTTCATAGTTGACGTAGGTTGTGAATGATACTAGAAGTGAGCAGACAGTACATCATCATGTCTTTGATTCCAGAGAGAGTTTCTCAACGCCTGGTTCCCTCACCTTGAGAGCGAATCATACATAATCCCCCCGGCTCACATTGACACTGTGCATGAGAGAATGGCATATACCGGAGAAGGTGAGAGAATCCAGGTACTGAAAACACAGCAACAAATAGACATAGATGAGAGTAGAGAGGTCAGGGACACTGTCCACATAGACAGAGTGCTGAAAAATGTCCACCACTGCATGAATCAGATAAAGGACAAAGCCGCGAGGGAAAAAGAAATTATGGTAATTCTGACTCAAGCTAAACTTGGTGTATATGGTGCTGATACCCAAAGCATCTATACTGGTGCAGCCGCCAGGAACACGAACAGCGTCAAAGCAGAGCCGTTGAACCTGAAGGAGGACTTTGTTGACCTGATCGTCATACATCGCGAGCGTGGGATAATGATGTCGGCAATCATACCTCAGACAGAAGACGACCCCCTTGCAGTTCAAGAAGAACTAAAGAAGGCCGCTGCGTACCTGAAGCAAGCCAGAGATGTTGTGAGGCGCTCTGTTCTGGGTGACCTGGTCACACAGCCAGCCCTCCACCAGGCCATTGTCCTGCCCGACACAACGAGACGCTGTCTGAAGGAGGTGCTGGAAAACATGAGCGATGTAAGTTAACCCTTGACCTACACTCGCTCACACACGCAAAAACAGACGCACGCAGGAGAGAGAGAGAGAGAGAGAGAGAGAGAGAGAGAGAGAGAGAGAGAGAGAGAGAGAGAGAGAGAGAGAGAGAGAGAGAGAGAGAGAGAGAGCTTTGTTCACCAACGTAAAGTAAGGGCTAGTTCATAGCGCTATGCTCTTAGTCCACACACTGTGTGCAGTGTCCGTCCGTATGTCCGATCAAAAAAATTAACGTTAAGATTATCTGGGATGATTTTGAAGCTAGACCTTTAAACATTTTCAGACTTCTGGTATGTGATAATCTTCCGATTTGACCCCGATTCGATTGACCTTCGTCAAATGTTGGGGTCACAGCGGGGTCATGCTCTTCAACTTTTTAAGTTGAGTTTTGTTTCAGATATTTTGGAAACAAAGCCTCCACATTTCCCACAATTGTAGGTGTTATTAATCAGCAGACATGACCAAAATGTAGCTTGTTTCGTAAATGTTCACAGTAATAGCATGGACATGTTTGCTGGACAAGATGATCACCACTGAACATATCTGGAATATTACAGGTCACACTTTTGATCAAGTTTTTGTCGATTATTCTGATGCCAACGTTTCTCTTGAACATTTAATTTATGAAGCTGAAAGTGAAAGAGGAATTTTATATTGTTTTGTTTTGTATTGGGGTAAAGTCTTAAATGTGGGTTAGCTGACAGAGGTTATGAACAAACAATCTTTAAAAACAAAAAGGGTCTTATTGGGGGAGGTCGGGCATAAAAGGGGGTGGTTGTATAAGAAGGGAGGGACTCTTGTGGGAGGGGTGGTGGCGGGAGTCTTCCATGGAAGAGGGGGGGGGGGGTCCTAAAAGGTGTGGGGGTGGCGGGTTACATTGTTGTGGGACAAGACGAAGGCGAGTCAAATGAGCATTTGCTTTTTATTTTTCACTGGAGCTCTAAGAACAGTGCCCTGGAATAGTAGACGTCATTTTTTTTTGTCGCGAAAACGACGTCACTTGTACTTAACGTAGCCTAATGCGCGTCACCACAAACGGGAAACTATTTTCCGAAAAGATGGTTTGCTTTTGTCCAGAAAGTTGTCTTTTAGGCTGGTAAACACTAAAGCAGGAATGAAGAGATTTCCAACTCAGGTAGGCCTAATGTTACACTGTCTTTGTGTGCATCGTGTATTAAACCACCCCTTGTGCCATTTCCCGCATTGTTTACGGTCCGTGTGTGTTGACCTCAGTTACAGGAGTTGCAGGAAGGCCTCAGCGTCGAGTCAGGTCGGAATGTCAGCCACGTATGTCTTTGTGAGGACGACATGGCTGACCAGACAAGGCTCGACGCGTGGTGGAGGGCAAGCTTGGAACGGAATGAGGGCGGGGACCATGCCATGGATACAGCTACCTACACACAGTTGGTTGCCAGGTACTGTTGCATAGCTGTATCAACTATCATATCGTTGAAGGGCACGCACGCACGTTTATAATTACTTGGCTTTACGTCATCTATCTTTCTTTCTTTCTTTCTCAAGACCCCCCCCCCCCCAACCCCTCTCTCTCTCTCTGTCCGACTCTCTGTCTGTCTGTCTGTCTGTCTGTCTGTCTGTCTGTCTGTCTGTCTGTCTGTCTGTCTCTCTCTCTCTCTCTCTCTCTCTCTCTCTCTCTCTCTCTCTCTCTCTCTCTCTCTCTCTCTCTCTCTCTCTAGTCATCTACTGTAATTGTTATGCCTTAAATGACATGTTCAGATGTGTATTTTTGCATAACCTTTCGCTTACATTTACACGTTGCGTGTGGGTTGGTGCATGTGTGTGTTTGTGTATGTGTGTGTGTGTGTGTGTGTGCTTGTGTGTGTGTGTGTGTGCGTGTGCGTGTGTGTGTGTGTGTGTGTGTGTGTGTGTTGTGCCTGTGTGTGTGTGATATAATGTTATCCTACATACGTGAGAGAGATACCCGTGAGATAAAAATCGTTCAAATCACACGTGTGTATATCATGTAAATGAGGTCAACCGGAAGGTCATGCTATGTAAATTAGTAATTACATATTCATGAAGAACTACTTTTGCAACAAAATGGCAACTGCCACGAAACCGATTTGTCATCACTGAAAGAATTTTTTATTAGTGATGAGCTGTTCGAAGACATGTTTGGTGATGACGCGAATGACGAAGTCGATGAAGAAAAAAGCGAGTCATCCATGATTTATGATTTTTCTCCAATAGACTCATTCGTTCAGACAAACAAGAACAAGAACACTCTCCGAAAAACGGTTTACGATATATTCGTCGCCTATCGACGTTTATGGCGAAACACGGGGACAAAAGAAACACAGCACCATCCAACCACAAAAATTATGCAAAATTCTCTGCTCTCTTTTCATGAGTTTGAAAAAACCGGATGGCAAAGAGAATGAACCCTCCCCACGCTGAGCGGCCTTCTCAGCAGCATCCATCGACAGTTGAAGTCTAAAAAGTACTGTGCACCCGTTATAGACGGCCCCGAATTTGCACTTGTAACTGAGAGAAGTCGTGAAGACAAAGCAGAAGATTGTTAAACAGGGAGGTTGTGGCAACTTACCTAACAGGGCTCAACCGCTGAAAGATGAAGATGTTGACAAGCTGTGGCAGACAAAACAGCTCGAAGTCGCAGATCCAGAAGTAATCCTGAATACTCTGTGGTGGCAAAACACAGTCAACTTTGGTCTGCGCAGCGTGATACCTCACAGGCACATGCAGTGGGGAGACGTGTCCTTGCATGAAGACAGTAATGGCAGAGAATATCTCCAATTTTGCAAAAGACAATCCAAAACATGCCAGGGCGACATGTGAAGGAAAGCTGGGATCATCAACCCGAGGTAGATCTACACCAACCACTCTGCACGCAAGTTCCTAGTGCAGAAACTTTCCGAGAATAACGTACGTTCCTCCGACCAAATTAATGCAGCTATCTGGGCACAACAACGTTAAGCAGCATTTCCCCAGAGGAACACCGTGGCTTCAGTCTGATGCTAAACGGCACTGCACCGGTCTCGGAGCTGTCGCCAGTGTCGGCAGACGACACATTGGATTCGCACGGCCACTTCAACTCCAGCCGTCTCCACTGCCACTGCCACAATCACATCCCAGCAAACGCTAACAACACTGTTTGCAAGGCCTGTGCACGTTGGTACCATCAACATCAACCAATATTTGTCCAGTCACCAAACCGAGAAGTGACCATCTGAAAGCTGTCGACTCGCCTGGCTCCGACTTGACTGTCATCCTATCGCGGAAGGATATGCTTTGCTGTTGTTGTTCCTTTTGGTTTCTTTTATCCTGTGGCCACTGCTTTTCTTTTTATCTGGTATATTTTGAAGTGACCATCATTTCGTTGTTCGAATTTATTTAATCAATGTTCAATATTAAACTTAACAGTGTTAACAAAGGCGAACTACTTTGTCCTAGTTTGAGAGTGTGTGTCATGGCGGAGGAATGAATGTCAAATTGAGTAAAGTGGTTTGAAGTTCTAAAGCGGGTTGATCCAAAGGCAATAGCGCTGTCGGTGACTTTTAGTTAGATCTGGCACAGAAGTATATAATGTAGGATAAACAGAATACTACATGGCTTGCTGTGTCGTACCAGATTTACACTCGTTGCTTTTTCAAATAGTGAACAGCTCGCTTTCGCTCGCAGTTCACTATTTAAAAAAAACAACTCGTGTAAATCTGGTACGACACAGCAAGCCATGTAGTATTCTCTATATACCTAATAATGTGTGTAAATGTGTATGCTGACAGATTCTCCATACCACTGACAACGATTGAGCTATTCCTCAGCAGACAGCCACGACTACAGCTGTGGACCCAGGGCCATCTTGTTCACGCTGTTGGAATGGAGCATGGTCGACCAATGACATGTATTGCTTTGTTCCCGCAGCAGTTTCAAGTCTTGGATGAGCCGCCAGACGACTACGACGTCGACGTGAGAATCCTCTGGGGCCCGACGGGCACTTCAAAAAGCATAGTCTTGATAATAAAAGGTTTGTTTCTGCTGAGGAAGGGCTGCGCCACAGTCTTCGTTCTTCAGACGAGTGATGATGGCGCTGCTGCTGCTTACCTTGTGCGTCATCAGGTGAGAGAGACGGCCGGACAGGGAGCCGGCAGCGTGCAGCTCGTCAACATGGCGGGGGTAGGGAAGAGAGACTTGAGCGGACAGTATCACTGGACAGAGGAAGGCAAGAAGAAAGTGCAGGCCTGGGTGGAGGAGCTGTGTCAACACGCACAGACACACGGACGCGTGCACATCCTGGCCGATGAGGCTGAGTGGTAAGAATGACGCTGTACACTGAATCTAACACTGCCTCCTGTCACTCTTGTGTTGGCCGGTGTGGTCGTGTTCGTTGGAAGGAAGTCTGATAATTCACAAATGTTATTATGTTCACACCTTTTCTATGACGAGGTAATTCGTGTGCTTTTGGTCAAGAAATTCGGACGATTTATGTGGAAGTAATGGCTCTTTATTTTCAAGTTTGAATAATAGACTGGGGCATGTTTATTAGAAGTAAATTAGATGTAGAATGTGAATTTAGCAACTGTCACGGCGGTGTGTACTGATCAGTGATGTCATCAACCTGTCTCATCAGGCGCCACCCTTTCTTTGTCTGCCACTGGAAAAACTTGGTCAAGGTAACGAAGAGTGGAGCGAAATAACGTCATTCTGTTGACGTCATTATTAATCATTGCGTCATTGTATTTCAGGTTCACTGTGATTCTTATCCTGAACAGCAATCTTTGTGACTTCCTTTTTGCCTGGCGTTTTTGTTTTGTTTTAATCAGTTTCGTAATTTCAGGTGTAATCATGCACTGACACACCTCCCAACAAACATTATGCATGCGTATCGCATGCGTATCGCATGCGTGAAAGCGTGCGTATCGCATGCGTGAAACGCATGCGATACGCATACGATTCTGTAACTTTTGTTTCGTGCGATACGCATGCGTTTTTTGCTCGGATATCGAGCGTGACACGCACCTCTACCGCAGGTGTCCCGCATGCGTATTCCATGCGTATTCCGGATTGTTTATGCTCTTTATAAAGCAGGTTTTTAGCTGCTCATATTTTCAGGCACTCTGACAACAACACTCACTCAAACCATGCAAGCAGAAACTCAAAAACAAATTGTTTCATCAAAATATTATGTTATTCAACAATTTTTATAAACATTCACAATCTTAGTGAAAATGCGTAATTAAATTTAGATACACTTACTGGGGCGGGGATGTAGCTCAGTCGGTAGCGCGCTGGATTTGTATCCAGTTGGCCGCTGTCAGCGTGAGTTCGTCCCCACGTTCGGCGAGAGATTTATTTATCAGAGTCAACTTTGTGTGCAGACTCTCCTCGGTGTCCGAACACCCCCGTGTGTACACGCAAGCACAAGACCAAGTGCGCACGAAAAAGATCCTGTAATCCATGTCAGAGTTCGGTGTGTTATAGAAACACGAAAATACCCAGCATGTTTCCTCCTAAATGGCGGGGTAAAAAACGGTCATACACGTAAAATTCCACTCGTGCAAAAAACACGAGTGTACGTAGCAGTTTCAGCCCACGAACGCAGAAGAAGAAGAAGAAGATACACTTACTTAGTTACAACTAAAATTATGAATCATATTCTACCCAGGCTTTACATTTTGAATTTGATGGCATTTTGACACATTTAACATTTTTGATTAGGACAAATATAATAAGAAACCCTTTGCGTATTAAAGAAATAGTCACATTTGTTTTAAAATACAAAACCATGTAATGCTGATCAATTAGTGATTTTGTTTGTTGGTTCATGGGCTGAAACTCCCACGGCTTTTACGTGTATGACCGTTTTTACCCCGCCATTTAGGCAGCCATACGCCGCTTTCGGAGGAAGCATGCTGAGTATTTTCGTGTTTCTATAACCCACCGAACTCTGACATGGATTACAGGATCTTTTTCGTGCGCACTTGGTCTTGTGCTTGCGTGTCCACACGGGGGTGTTCGGACACCGAGGAGAGTCTGCATACAAAGGTAACTCTGAGAAATAAACCTCTCGCCGAACGTGTGGACGAACTCACGCTGACAGCGGCCAACTGGATACAAATCCAGCGCGCTACCGACTGAGCTACATTCCCGCCCCATCAATTAGTGATAATTATCAACACTCAAAATACAATTTGTATTCACAATGCTGCGACTTTTCGGCTATCTCTGAATATATATGCAGCGAAAGGCAATGTGTTTAGTAAGGACTCCCAGTGCCGTGCTCAGTGACGTCCTCGGTGATCCATCACCAGGCATAAACAAGTGATGCGCCTTCCCTTCCTTCAAAAGATGAGACTCGATCTGCTTGGCTGCATTTGCTACCTCTCCTCTGCAGCCCAGGTCCAACAGAGTTTCCCTGAAACTAACAACAATTTATCAAATCATTAGTTAGTGTACATAGTCTGAAGCCACCTGAACACACGACAGCCATTTTCCTTCAGTTCTCCCCTTATTTATACTATAGGTACATGTTTTTAATTTATTTACACTCATCCTCATGGTACTGAAAAAGTGCCATGAAAGGCAGAAAATAAGAAATAGAAAGTCAAACAGAATGAGGCAGAGCGATGTTAAGATATCAAATAACCAAAGGGAAGTAATCGCTCAATGCATACGACATGTGTAATAGAGTAAGCGAGAGTTGTACGGAACCTTTTCTCCTGGCACCTGAGAGAATAACAAGCATTGAAATGAACAAGCGACTTTCATCCTCAAAAAAGGATGATCACCGCAAGCTCATATGCTCATCATTCTCCAAGGCACTCCAACTAACACCTACGTACACAGTCATATATATATACTGACAAGAACCAGCTTTTACTGATTCTCGACCGGACTTAGTCCTTAAATCAAGACTGGTTTAAACAGAACAAATTCAATGTTCATTTCAATGCTTGTTATTCTCTCAGGTGCCAGGAGAAAAGGTTCCGTACAACTCTCGCTTACTCTATTACACATGTCATTGAGCGATTACTTCCCTTTGGTTATTTGATAAGAAATAGAAAATAAGGAGCTCAATATTAGCTGATTCTTCAAAGCTTCCTTCACATACAAAGTAACACACACATGAATACAAACACAAAGCCTGTATTACAACATAAGATAAAAATCAGGGACACATAATTCAGAAAACTTCCATAACACAAACATTTAAACCAGGAATGATGACACAAAGTGCTTTCCAAGAGTGTTATTTGTGACTGATCATGCCAAAACATCTTGACAGTACAGGCAAATACTGTGAAACTTATCTTACAGGCAGCTAATTGTACAGTGGAACCTTGTATTGAAGAAACTAGCTTTCCAAGTTTTCAGTTCACAATGTAATTATGTCTGAAAACAATTCCATTTAAAGATGGTTTCTCTCATAGGACGTGATCTGCTTTCAGTATATTTTTGTGTTAATAGTCAAGATCTTTGAAAGGTAGGTTCCATTGTACCCACAAACGAAACAAGTGTAAAACACAAACACTCACCAGTAATATTATTTGAGATTGATTTGTGAAACTCTACAGCAAGGGAACACATGGAATGTATGTGGCTGCCAGGGCTCTGAGTCTGACTTTCCTTGTTTCAGTGTCTCTCATTTGTGTTGACAGCATCGATTAGCAGCACCTTGATAAGCTACACAAAAGAAAAGAACATTGTCAATAAATAATATCCTTTTACATCAGTTTTTTTACATGTAAGTTCACGGATAAATCTAAAGTGCATTTCAGAGCCGTGTTCATCCCAGACACAGAGGACAATCAGCCAGTTAAACCTGCATGAATTCAAAATATATGTGGGTCAATATGTTATGGCCAGAAAACAATGTTGGTCTCCGAAAACCTCCGAAAACCCCTGAAAACCCCATCTAGACTAACTAAATCTATCTTCAAAGTGAAGTATTGGACATGCCTGTAAAAAGTAAGCCTGACTCGTGCTACATGCACCCTTATAAGTAGTTATATTTGTGTTGAGAGCCGGATTATCGACGAAATCGATGCAACAATTTCAATGCAAGGGAGCAAGGTAACTATTGTTACTCGAAAGCACAAGTACTGATGACGTCATGTGATTAGTGCTTTCGCTCCTTCGTAAATCCTCGCACAAACACGAAAATAAAGCCATGAACTGTGAAAGTTGCAAATATAAGTCATGATTGCAAACATTATGTAACAAAACACGATCTAAGGACAAATGTTCTTATTTCTGATGAGGTTTTCGGGGGTTTTCGGAGAGAAGTAGTACCGCAATTTTGTATCTACAGAAATTCCATGGGGTCAAAACTATGGACATTGAACATACAGGCCTGGAGTCTGCATACCTGACCTATTATGACGGAGGCTGAAAATACTGTCAGACTCAGAGCACAGTTTAGGTTCATAAAACAACAAAAAAAGGCATCCAATATTTGAAATGCCGAAGCTTTTTGTCGAATAACATTCAGGGGCGGATCTGGGGGGGGTGCAATGGGTGCAATTGCACCCCCCCCCCCCCAGCGGGACAAAAAAAAAAAAAAAAAAAGAAGAAAAAAAAAAAGAAGAAAAATGTATCACCTGAAAATAGCACTTTACACGCTCAGATTGCACCAGATTGCACAATTTTGCTTCCTTTTTAAAAAAAAATTCCGGGGGGGGCATGCCCCCGGACCCCCCTAGCATGCTCGGCGCTTCGCGCCATCGGTTCGGCGCTTCGCTGATAAGATACAAAAAAACAAAAAAACAAAAAAAAGAACTTTGCACCCCCCCCTTTCAAAACCCAGATCCGCCCCTGACATTGGTGCACAACCACAGCACTAACCAGGAATCAAGATAATATTTACAGTCAAGATTGAAAATCTTCTTAGGCCTGTAACTCTCAAGTCTGACTATCCTGCTGAAAGCCTGAATAGCTGAGAAAAACAAAACAAAATCAAACATACCATAAGTGAAAGCCGCAGTCAACCCTTTTGCGGAACAGAAACAGAAAAGATCTCTCCACAAGGAAACATCAGGATGGTTGGCCATAACGTATGTACTGCAATCATAAACAGACACACTGTTACTCATTTAAAATCATAACTACTCACTTAGATACAGATACCTACAGACATCACCATTAAACACAGTCACATGCGTGCGCAAGTCAAAGGATTAGCCTGTGGTTTAAGCATGACATAGAGACTTCTGAGCTCTACATGTTCAGTCCAAAAACACAGGTACTGAAGTAGGGACAACTGCATAAGAAGATGAAACCAAAGAGAAACAAGAAGGGCAAAGCCCATACGACTCACATGCTTTACACATTTTTCCTACCAAAATACATGTGACCTTGACCCAAGGTCAAGGTCATCCAAGGTCATGCAACACAAAGCTGTTAATTCAAGACATAGGAAGTACAATGGTGCTTATTGGCTCTTTCTACCATGAGATATGGTCACTTTTAGTGGTTCACTACCTTATTTTGGTCACATTTCATAAGGGTCAAAGTGACCTTGACCTTGATCATATGTGACCAAATGTGTCTCATGATGAAAGCATAACATGTGCCCCACATAATGTTTAAGTTTGAAACAGTTATCTTCCATAGTTCAGGGTCAAGGTCACTTCAAAATATGTATACAATCCAACTTTGAAGAGCTCCTGTGACCTTGACCTTGAAGCAAGGTAAACCAAACTGGTATCAAAAGATGGGGCTTACTTTGCCCTATATATCATATATAGGTGAGGTATTGAATCTCAAAAACTTCAGAGAAAATGGGAAAAATGTGAAAAATAGCTGTTTTTTAGGCAACATTTATGGCCCCTGCGACCTTGACCTTGAAGCAAGGTCAAGATGCTATGTATGTTTTTTGGGGCCTTGTCATCATACACCATCTTGCCAAATTTGGTACTGATAGACTGAATAGTGTCCAAGAAATATCCAACGTTAAAGTTTCCCGGACGGCCGGCCGGACGGACGGACGGACGACTCGGGTGAGTACATAGACTCACTTTTGCTTCGCATGTGAGTCAAAAAGCAAGCAAAAGCATTACTTACCTGTTCACAACAACGCATTGGTATGACCAGGTTAGCAGATAAACACAGCACTGGACCATTGTAAATGCAGGACTTGAAGTTCAATGGGTCCACTGAAAAAGAGATTGTGCACTTTGAAAAATCATAAACCTGGTATACTGGTAACCTTCGTGATAACAATCCTCTCCCTGTATGAATTCAGTTAAATTGAGTTTAA
>NW_027125699.1:47088-84588 GCF_037325665.1 Littorina saxatilis
TCTCTATGTCCCTAGAACATTTACTGTCTGTCCGTGACGTCATTTCTTGATGACGCTATTTATAAATGAAATTATGCGCTTGTCAGTGAAGAACAAGCGATGTGTTGAGTGAATTAATTTTATTCTCCGTATTTTAAAACGATAAAAATGTCACTCGGGTTGTTGTTGTCGGTGTCGGTGGTGATGGTGGCGGATGATGGTGGATGTCGTGGTAGAGGATGATGTTGTCGTCGTCGTAGTTGTCAGAGAGCGGCAGGTTGTAAGGACAGGTATTGCTGAGTTTCAGTAAATTGATTTGATAAAATGTTGATTTTCAGTTTAACGGTTGTTGTTGTTGTTGTTGTTGTTGTTGTTGTTGTTGTTGTTGTTGTTGTTGTTGTTAGACATCGCTGGACGTTGCGGGATGTATAGTCGAGACAGGTGGTGGTGGTGGCGGTGACGAGATGTGGGTGTCACTCAGTGTCGCTGTCGCTGTCTATGTCCTAACATCCTTCACCCAGATCACCTGGGCCGTGGACCGCGACATGGATCTCAGGCGGCCGGTACCGTCAGCATCATCTAACACACTGTCCAGGTAGACGACGACGTGTCTCTCCAAGCCCCATACTGTCTTCTCATTGGCCACCGTCACCGCCTCGTCTCGACCCCTACCTGCCGCTCTCTGTGTGGGACCTGACGTCATTTCAGCCAGTTGTCTAACGGCCTCTGTGTCGTTATGAGCCACCTTACGGGTGGGGACGCCGCGTGACTCGAGGCCCCGGATGAAGGGTGCTGGTGACAAGATGTCACCATCCGCTGTGTCTGTGTCACAGTACATGTAACCCAGCACAAAGACGTCGCTGAAGGTGAGGCCGCCCTGCCCGTGGGGAGCGTTGTCTTGGCAACCTGAAACATCACACACACCGTCAACATTACATCGTCGTTGTGTAAGACACATCCACACCGACTGCAACAACAACAACAACACCACCAACAACAACAACAACGACGACGACACCATCACCAGCAACAACAACCACGACACAAACAACAACGACGACCCATGTCTAACTTCCGCACCAACACCGGCTACAGCAACACGTGAACAGAGACTACAACTACATCAGCAGCACCACAACCACCTGGAAATAGGAAAAACAATTTTATATTATTCAGTGTTCCACACCTCACCTTGGCAGACTTGTGACGATATTATGTAACGACGTCACAGTAAATGACGTAAATACCAACATTCCTTGTAAGTTTAATGACGTCATTGAAATGTTGTACACCAACCTGACTGACACTTACTGCATTGCGAGAGAGAGAGAGAGAGAGAGAGAGAGAGAGAGAGAGAGAGAGAGAGAGAGAGAGAGAGAGAGATGTACAGACCGGCAGACGGACAGACAGACAGACAGGCGGACAGACAGACAGGCGGACAGACAGACAGGCGGACAGACAGACAGACAGACAGACAGACAGACAGACAGACAGACAGAGGTGTACTGACCGACACGAAGATCTCGCAGCATGTCTGCCACCAGCTCCCCGCACCGTGCACACCGCCATGTATAGCGACCCTCATGTCCCTGTCTGTCACCGCGGTACCCATCACCATAGTGATCAACCGTCAGGACAGGTGGGCCGTCGCACGGTGCGGACACTGGCGGCCTGGTGTAGGCCGGGACCGTTCCTTCCTTCATATCGTCAGCCTGCTCCACCTCTCTCACCACAGCAGGTGGACTTCTCAGGGGCTGCGTCAGGTAGCGGACGTGACGCTTCATGTCGGCAGGTACATCTAGCTTAACGCCTGCTGCCCACAGGGTGAACCTGACGTGTCGTTGTTTTAACGCCCGGTAGATCTCTGCGATGACGTCACTGTAACAGAACAGACAGGTGTGTCAGTGTTTATAAACAAAACAGACAGGTGTGTTATAGTTATCACACACCTATTGTTTTAACGCAGTGTAGATCTTCGTAATGACGTCACAGCAACAGAACGGACAGGTGTGTCAGTGCATGATTACACCTGAAATTACGAAACTGATTAAAACAAAACAAAAACGCCTGGCAAAAAGGAAGTCACAAAGATTGCTGTTCAGGATAAGAATCACAGTGAACCTGAAATACAATGACGCAATGATTAATAATGACGTAAACAGAATGACGTTATTTCGCTCCACTCTTCGTTACCTTGACCAAGTTTTTCCAATGGCAGACAAAGAAAGGGTGGCGCCTGATCAGACAGGTTGATGACATCACTGATCAGTACACACCGCCGTGACAGTTGCTGAATTCACATTCTACATCTAATAAACATGTCCCAGTCTATTATTCAAACTTGAAAATAAAGAGCCATTACTTCCACATAAATCTTCCGAATTTTTTGGCCAAAAGCACACGAATTACCTGGTCATAGAAAAGGTGTGAATGTAATAACATTTGTGAATTATCAGACTTCCTTCCAACAAACACGACCACACCGGCCAACACAAGAGTGACAGGAGGCAGTGTTAGATTCAGTGTTCAGCGTCATTCTTACCACTCAGCCTCATCGGCCAGGATGTGCACGCGTCCGTGTGTCTGTGCGTGTTGACACAGCTTCTCCAATTTATTCTTGCCTTCCTCTGTCCAGTGATACTGTCCTTCGTCGTCTTCCTCCAGTACATCCGCCATGTTGACGAGCTGCACACTGCCGGCTCCCTGTCCGGCCGTCTCTCTCACCTGATGACGCACAAGGTAAGCAGCAGCAGCGCCATCATCACTCGTCTGAAGAACGAAGACTGTGGCGCAGCCCTTCCTCAGCAGAAACAAACCTTTTATTATCAAGACTATGCTTTTTGAAGTGCCCGTCGGGCCCCAGAGGATTCTCACGTCGACGTCGTAGTCGTCTGGCGGCTCCTCCAAGACTTGAAACTGCTGCGGGAACAAAGCTATACATGTCATTGGTCGACCATGCTCCATTCCAACAGCGTGAACAAGATGGCCCTGGGTCCACAGCTGTAGTCGTGGCTGTCTGCTGAGGAATAGCTCAATCGTTGTCAGTGGTATGGAGAATCTGTCAGCATACACATTTACACACATTATTAGGTATATATCACACACACCACACACACAGGCACAACACACACACACACACACACACACACACCCACACACACACACATACACACACACACAAACACACACATGCACCAACACACATGCAACGTGTAAATGTAAGCGAAAGGTTATGCAAAAATACACATCTGAAAGAGAGAGAGAGAGAGAGAGAGAGAGAGAGAGAGAGAGAGAGAGAGAGAGAGAGAGAGAGAGAGAGGAGGGGGGGGGGGGGGGGAGGGGTCGGCAGAAAGAAAGAAAGAAAGATAGATGACGTTAGGCCAAGTAATTATAAACGTGCGTGCGTGCGCTTCACCGATATGATAGTTGATACAGCTATGCAACAGTACCTGGCAA
This sequence comes from Littorina saxatilis, assembly GCF_037325665.1. NCBI lineage: Eukaryota > Metazoa > Mollusca > Gastropoda > Littorinimorpha > Littorinidae > Littorina > Littorina saxatilis. Next base: position 50,524 of record NW_027125699.1, read on the forward strand.
CCAACTGTGTGTAGGTAGCTGTATCCATGGCATGGTCCCCGCCCTCATTCCGTTCCAAGCTTGCCCTCCACCACGCGTCGAGCCTTGTCTGGTCAGCCATGTCGTCCTCACAAAGACACACCTGGCTGACATTCCGACCTGACTCGACGCTGAGGCCTTCCTGCAACTCCTGTAACTGAGGTCAACACACACGGACTGTAAACAATGCGGGAAATGGCACAAGGGGTGGTTTAATACACGATGCACACAAAGACAGTGTAACATTACCTGAGTTGGAAATCTCTTCATTCCTGCTTTAGTGTTTACCAGCCTAAAAGACAACTTTCTGGACAAAAGCAAACCATCTTTTCGGAAAAGAGTTTCCCGTTTGTGGTGACTCGCATTAGGCTACGCAAAGTACAATTAAGTGACGTCGTTTTCGCGACAAAAAAAATGACGTCTACTATTCCAGGTCACTGTTCTTAGAGCTCCAGTGAAAAATAAAAAGCAAATGCTTTTTCGAATCGCCTTCGTCTTGTCCCACAACAATGTAACCCGCCACCCCCACACCTTTTAGGACCCCCCTCCCCCATGGAAGACTCCCGCCACCACCCCTCCCACAAGAGTCCCTCCCTTATACAACCACCCCCTTTATGCCCGACCTCCCCCAATAAGATCCTTTTTGTTTTAAAGATTGTTTGTTCATAACCTCTGTGAGCTAACCCACATTTAAGACTTTACCCCAATAAAAAACAAAACAATATAAAATACTTCTTTCACTTTCAGCTTCATAAATTAAATGTTCAAGAGAAACGTTGGCATCAGAATAATCGACCAAAACTTGATCAAAAGTGTGACCTGTAATATTCCAGATATGTTCAGTGGTGATTATCTTGTCCAGCAAACATGTCCGTGCTATTACTGTGAACATTTACGAAACAAGCTACATTTTGGTCATGTCTGCTGATTAATAACACCTACAATTGTGGGAAATGTGGAGGCTTTGTTTCCAAAATATCTGAAACAAAACTCAACTTAAAAAGTTGAAGAGCATGACCCCGCTGTGACCCCAACATTTGACGAAGGTCAATCGAATCGGGGTCAAATCGGAAGATTATCACATACCAGAAGTCTGAAAATGTTTAAAGGTCTAGCTTCAAAATCATTCCAGATAATCTGAACGTTAATTTTTTTGATCGGACATACGGACGGACACTGCACACAGTGTGTGGACTAAGAGCATAGCGCTATGAACTAGCCCTTACTTTACGTTGGTGAACAAAGCTCTGTCAATCTCTCTCTCTCTCTCTCTCTCTCTCTCTCTCTCTCTCTCTCTCTCTCTCTCTCTCTCTCTCTCTCTCTCTCTCTCTCTCTCTGTCTCTACTTCTCTCCTGCGTGCGTCTGTTTTTGCGTGTGTGAGCGAGTGTAGGTCAAGGGTTAACTTACATCGCTCATGTTTTCCAGCACCTCCTGCAGACAGCGTCTCGTTGTGTCGGGCAGGACAATGGCCTGGTGGAGGGCTGGCTGTGTGACCAGGTCACCCAGAACAGAGCGCCTCACAACATCTCTGGCTTGCTTCAGGTACGCAGCGGCCTTCTTTAGTTCTTCTTGAACTGCAAGGGGGTCGTCTTCTGTCTGAGGTATGATTGCCGCCATCATTATCCCACGCTCGCGATGTATGACGAGCAGGTCAACAAAGTCCTCCTTCAGGTTCAACGGCTCTGCTTTGACGCTTTTCGTGTTCCTGGCGGCTGCACCAGTATAGATGCTTTGGGTATCAGCACCATATACACCAAGTTTAGCTTGAGTCAGAATTACCATAATTTCATTTTCCCTCGCGGCTTTGTCCTTTATCTGATTCATGCAGTGGTGGACATTTTTCAGCACTCTGTCTATGCGGACAGTGTCCCTGACCTCTCTACTCTCATCTATGTCTATTTGTTGCTGTGTTTTCAGTACCGGGATTCTCTCACCTTCTCCGGTATATGCCATTTTCTCATGCACAGTGTCCATGTGAGCCGGGGGGATTATGTATGATTCGCTCTCAAGGTGAGGGAACCAGGCGTTGAGAAACTCTCTCTGGAATCCAAGACATGATGATGTACTGTCTGCTCACTTCTAGTATCATTCACAACCTACGTCAACTATGAAGACAGTGAAAATACAGACACCAAATAGGGACGTATGTCTGATTGGTGGTTCACACAATATTTGCCTACAACACAGCAGATAAGTGTTAGAAAATAAGTAGCTCTATGATGTAAATTCAAAATGAAAAACAAAAACAAAGAAAACAACAACAACAACAACAACAACAACAACAACAACACCAGCAACAACAACAACAACAACAACAACAACAACAACAACAACACAAAAAGAGTAAAACTAATGATAATTCACCTTATTCATTCTAAACATAACTTCAAGTCTTACAATATGAGATTTCGCTGTGTGTTTTTTTTTTTCTAAGATGAATTTACCTCATGGTCTGACAACCTTAACACTTGGTCCTCTGATTCCTGTGATCTTGCCATCAAGGGCGGGGCAGGACAGGCAGCCTGGTTCCCCGGTGACCCAGAGGTACTGCACGGCGGAGCACATTCCACAGCCGGTCCCTGTGTGATGTGCATGATATAACCGTTACTTCTGTCATAGCACTGTTCATATACATATATGTAATGATCATGATATTACTGTGCACATGTCATTTCTGTCCTAGCACTGTTCATATATGTACTATGTATGATATTACCGTCACTTCTGTCATAGCGATGTTCATATGTGTGGTTTGCATGATATGACCGTCACTTCTGTCATAGCGATATTCATATGTGTGGTTTGCATGATATGACTGTCACTTCTGCCATAGCGATGTTCATTAGTGTGGTTTCTATGATAGTAAAGTCCCTTCTGTCATAGCGATGTTCATATGTGTGGTTTGCATGATATTACAGTCACTTCTGTCATAGCGATGTTCATATGTGTGGTTTGCATGATATTACAGTCACTTCTGTCATAGCGATGTTCATATGTGTGGTTTGAATGCTATTACAGTCACTTCTGTCATAGCGCTGTTCATAATAATGAGTGGTGTGCATGCTATTGCAGTCACTTCTGTCATAGCGTTGTTTTAGATAGTGTGACTCACCTTATTGTCATGCGATAGTATGTGGACGTGTTTCCTCACATGGTACTCAGAAAAAATGTTCAAACATTATTTTATTTTCCTGTGCGTGTGTGGGCCAAAACGCCCATGTACACCCATGGTTTAGCACGAAGAGGATTGTATGTGCTTGACCCTATGTTGCGTCGGCCATATAATTATACTCTACTCTGTGTCGTGGGATGCATGCTGGGTATTTTCATGTTTCTATAATTCCCCGACATGGATTTCAGGATCTTTACCATTTTTACCTGGTTTTGTGCCACGAAATGGGGGAGGGGGGGGGGGAGATCGGAACATCTCATCTCTTTATCAAGCAGGTGGCGGGGTTACAAACACTCAACCATCAAGTTGGCTGTTGTGATCGTCATCAGTGAGGAATGTTCAGTCTATTTGCATGTATCGACACTGACACGCACAATGCTTGTATACGACCCCCAACACATTGACAGATTAGATCGGCCGTGTAGGAGCTGAGGGGGAGGGGAGGGGGAGGGGAGACAGAGATAGACAGACAGAGATAGACAGACAGAGATAGACAGACAGAGATAGACAGACACAGACAGACAGACAGACAGAGATAGACAGGCATAGATAGACAGACAGATATAGACAGACAGATATAGACAGACAGATATAGACAGACAGAGATAGACAGACAGAGATAGACAGACAGAGATAGACAGACAGAGATAGATAGACAGAGATAGACAGACAGAGATAGACAGACAGAGATAGACAGACAGAGATAGACAGACAGAGATAGACAGACAGAGAAAGACAGACAGATAGACAGAGACAGACAGACAGACAGACAGACAGAGAAAGACAGACAGAGATAAACAGACAGAGATAGACAGGCAGAGATAGACAGACAGATAGACAGACAGAGATAGACAGACAGACAGAGAAAGACAGAGATAGACAGACAGAGATGGGTTGGTTGGCTGGTTATTGTTTGTGTATTTAATGTGACAACAACCTGTGGCAATCACGGTGAAAGTGAAGACGGTTCTAAAAACCGCATGTCTTGTAACACTTCTTGTCACATCTTGTTCAAAGCCTTAATCTCCTGTAAACATGTAAACCTGTGAAAGTATTCATTCTTATTCTTTCTTTCCCATTTGACAAAGTACTTTTGGGGGCTTACTGATTTGTCTATTTAGTGTAAGGGAAGGAACTGTGCTTGTTTTTGACCAATGGAATGTCAGGATTACTTTCCCTTTGATTGTCAGGAAGTCAGGAATCAGTGTTTTAGAACTCTCAGGAATGTTGTGTCTTAGTCAATTTAGAAAGGAATTAGTGACAAAAGATTATTTAAAGTACGTGAATGTTGTTTTGTTTAATGAGTTTTTAGGCTTAGCTGTTTTATTTTTAAAGAAGTCAGTTATAATTATTAACAGCACTTTTTGGTTTCATAAGTACTTGTTTATTGGCAACATAAGATAGTCATAGAATGCAAAGAACCATGTGGTCATCTTGAATAATGGAGAAGATTATTCATTGAAAGAAACTGAAGTGACATGATGAAATAGGTATTGTATTATGAACATATAGTTGTACAAGATGTATTTTCAGAATTAGATGATACAACATATAGTTTTTGGCTCACGTAAGTGTAGCCTATGCGATCGTAACTTTGTCTGTCTGTGCGTGTGTGTGTGTGTGTGTGTGTGTGTGTGTGTGATAGAAACTTTAACATTTCCGAGTCTATGGATAAAGCTCGCATTTTTATAAGAAGATTACGTCTCGGTCAAAAGTGTTTGACGTGTGTGATAGAAACTTTAACATTTGAAGACGTCACATTATGACGTAAGAGGGTTAGACGTCACGCAAAGGAATTACTGAAAGTCTCGGTCATTGTTATTGTGAGCGAGACTAGTTGGCAGATCCAGTGTCTCGCTTTCTTGCACAGTTTCACCTATATGCTTACTGTGTGTGTGTGTGTGTATGTGTGACGGAGTGATTGAGTTTGTGTTACCGTTTGTCGATTTCTTACGTGAGCCTTGAAAGCTTCGCCTCTTGTTGTATTTGTTTAGGATTTTGGTTTGAAGATTAACATTTTTGCATTTTAGAAGTAAACCGAAGATCTCTTTTCATTGTGTAATGTCAGTGAATAAAATGTGGAACACCAAACATACTTTTCTGTTGCATTGTGTGGATCGTGAAAATAGTTAAACGTAAAAGGTTACCTCACCCATACCCTCGGACAAATTTGCTGACACATTTACTTTGAGTCTTAGCAGGTTTACAAACAATTGGAGAGAGAGACGTCTGAAGTCTGAAGCCTTGGGCATGGGCCCTTTTCATGGAGATGAGCACATGTCTACACTGTTCAGTGTCCCCTGTTGTCGTGAGAATGTACGTGCTGTATGTCTACACTGTTCAGTGTCCCCTGTTGTCGTGAGAATGTACGTGCTGTATGTCTACACTGTTCAGTGTCCCCTGTTGTCGTGAGAATGTACGTGCTGTATGTCTACACTGTTCAGTGTCCTCTGTTGTCGTGAGAATGTACGTGCTGTATGTCTACACTGTTCAGTGTCCTCTGTTGTCGTGAGAATGTACGTGCTGTATGTTTACACTGTTCAGTGTCCTCTGTTGTCATAAGAATGTACGTGCTGTATGTCTACACTGTTCAGTGTCCCCTGTTGTCGTGAGCATCATAGTGTACGTGCTGTATGTCTACACTGTTCAGTGACCTCTGTTGTCGTGAGCATCATAGTATACGTGCTGTATGTCTACACTGTTCAGTGTCCCCTGCTGTCGTGAGAATGTACGTGATGTATGTCTACACTGTTCAGTGTCCTCTGTTGTCGTGAGAATGTACGTGCTTGTATGTCTACACTGTTCACTGAGTGTCCCCTGTTGTCGTGAGAATGTACATGCTGTATGTCTACACTGTTCAGTGACTTCTGTTGTCGTGAAAATGTACGTGCTGTAAGTCTACACTGTTCAGTGACCTCTGTTCTCGTGAGAATGTACGTGCTGTATGTCTACACTGTTCAGTGAACTCTGTTGTCGTGAGAATGTACGTGCTGTATGTCTACACTGTTCAGTGAATTCTGTTGTCGTGAGAATGTACGTGCTGTATGTCTACACTGTTCAGTGTCCCCTGTTGTCGTGAGAGTGTACGTGCTGTATGTGTACACTGTTCAGTGTCCCCTGTTGTTGTGAGAATGTACGTGCTGTATGTCTACACTGTTCAGTGTCCCCTGTTGTCGTGAGAATGTACGTTTTGTATGTCTACACTGTTTAGTGTCCTCTGTTGTCGTGAGAATGTACGTGTTGTATGTCTACACTGTTTAGTGACCTCTGTTGTCGTGAGAATGTACGTGCTGTATGGCTACACTGTTTAGTGACCTCTGTTGTAGTGAGAATGTACGTACTGTATGTCTACACTGTTCAGTGACCCCTGTTGTCGTGAGAATGTACGTGCTGTATGGCTACACTGTTTAGTGACCTCTGTTGTCGTGAGAATGTACGTGCTGTATGTCTACACTGTTCAGTGTCCTCTGTTGTCGTGAGAATGTACGTGCTGTATGTCTACACTGTTCAGTGACCTCTGTTGTCGTGAGAATGTACGTGCTGTATGTCTACACTGTTCACTGAGTGTCCCCTGTTGTCGTGAGAATGTACATGCTGTATGTCTACACTGTTCAGTGACCTCTGTTGTCGTGAGAATGTACGTGCTGTATGTCTACACTGTTCAGTGACCTCTGTTGTCGTGAGAATGTACGCGCTGTATGTCTACACTGTTTAGTGACCTCTGTTGTCGTGAGAATGTACGTGCTGTATGTCTTCACTGTTCAGTGACCTCTGTTGTCGTGAGAAAGTACGTGCTGTATGTCTACACCGTTCAGTGACCTCTGTTTTCGTGAGAATGTACGTGCTGTATGTCTACACTGTTCAGTGTCCCCTGTTGTCGTGAGAATGTACGTGCTGTATGTCTACACTGTTCAGTGTCCCCTGTTGTCGTGAGAATGTACGTGCTGTATGTCTACACTGTTCAGTGTCCCCTGTTGTCGTGAGAATTTACGTGCTGTATGTCTACACTGTTCACTGAGTGTCCCCTGTTGTCGTGAGAATGTACATGCTGCATGTCTACACTGTCCAGTGTCTTCTGTTGTCGTGAGCATGGACGTGCTGTATGTCTACACTGTTCAGTGTCCCCTGTTGTCGTGAGAATGTACGTGCTGTATGTCTACACTGTTCATTGTCCCCTGTTGTCGTGAGAATGTACGTGCTGTATGTCTACACTGTTCAGTGTCCCCTGTTGTCGTGAGAATGTACGTGCTGTATGTGTACACTGTTCAGTGTCCCCTGTTGTCGTGAGCATGTACGTGCACTATGTCCGTACACTGTTCAGTGTCCTCTGTTGTCGTGATAATGTGCGTGTTGTATGTCTACACTGTTTAGCGTCATCTGTTTTCGTGAGAATGTACGTGCTGTATGTCTACACTGTTCAGTGTCCTCTGTTGTTGTGAGAATGTACGTGCTGTATGTCTACACTGTTCAGTGACCTCTGTTGTCGTGAGAATGTACGTGCTGTATGTCTACACTGTTTAGTGACCTCTGTTGTCGTGAGAATGTACGTGCTGTATGTCTACACTGTTCAGTGTCCTCTGTTGTCGTGAGAATGTACGTGCTGTATGTCTACACTGTTCAGTGTCCTCTGTTGTCGTGAGAATGTACGTGCTGTATGTCTACACTGTTCAGTGTCCTCTGTTGTCGTGAGAATGTACGTGCTGTATGTCTACACTGTTCAGTGTCCTCTGTTGTCGTGAGAATGTACGTGCTGTATGTCTACACTGTTCAGTGTCCCCTGTTGTCGTGAGAATGTACGTGCTGTATGACTACACTGTTGAGTGTCCTCTTTTGTCGTGAGAATGTACGTGCTGTATGTTTACACTGTTCAGTGTCCTCTGTTGTCGTGAGAATGTACGTGCTCTATGTCTACACTGTTCAGTGTCCCCTGATGTCGTGAGCATGTACGTGCTGTATGTCTACACTGTTCAGTGTCCCTTGTTGTCGTGAGAATGTACGTGCTGTATGTCTACACTGATCAGTGTCCCCTGTTGTCGTGAGAATGTACGTGCTGTATACCTACACTGTTCAGTGTCCTCGGTTGTCGTGAGAATGTACGTGCTGTATGTCTACACTGTTTAGTGACCTCTGTTGTCGTGAGAATGTACGTGCTGTATGTCTACACTGTTCAGTGTCCCCTGTTGTCGTGAGAATGTACGTGCTGTATGTCTACACTGTTCAGTGACCTCTGTTGTCGTGAGAATGTACGTGCTGTATGTCTACACTGTTCAGTGTCCTCTGTTGTCGTGAGAATGTACGTGCTGTATGTCTACACTGTTCAGTGTCCTCTGTTGTCGTGAGAATGTACGTGCTGTATGTCTACACTGTTCAGTGACCTCTGTTGTCGTGAGAATGTACGTGCTGTATGTCTACACTGTTCAGTGACCCCTGTTGTCGTGAGAATGTACGTGCTGTATGGCTACACTGTTTAGTGACCTCTGTTGTCGTGAGAATGTACGTACTGTATGTCTACACTGTTCAGTGACCCCTGTTGTCGTGAGAATGTACGTGCTGTATGTCTACACTGTTCAGTGTCCTCTGTTGTCGTGAGAATGTACATGCTGTATGTCTACACTGTTCAGTGTCCCCTGTTGTCGTGAGAATGTACGTGCTGTATGTCTACACTGTTTAGTGACCTCTGTTGTCGTGAGAATGTACGTGCTGTATGTCTACACTGTTCAGTGTCCCCTGTTGTCGTGAGAATGTACGTGCTGTATGTCTACACTGTTCAGTGACCTCTGTTGTCGTGAGAATGTACGTGCTGTATGTCTACACTGTTCAGTGTCCCCTGTTGTCGTGAGAATGTACGTGCTGTATGTCTACACTGTTCAGTGTCCCCTGTTGTCGTGAGAATGTACGTGCTGTATGTCTACACTGTTCAGTGTCCCTGTTGTCGTGAGAATGTACGTGCTGTATGTCTACACTGTTCAGTGTCCTCTGTTGTCGTGAGAATGTACGTGCTGTATGTCTACACTGTTCAGTGACCTCTGTTGTCGTGAGAATGTACGTGCTGTATGTCTACACTGTTCAGTGACCTCTGTTGTCGTGAGAATGTACGTGCTGTATGTCTACACTGTTCAGTGTCCTCTGTTGTCGTGAGAATGTACGTGCTGTATGTCTACACTGTTTAGTGACCTCTGTTGTCGTGAGAATGTACGTGCTGTATGTCTACACTGTTCAGTGTCCTCTGTTGTCGTGAGAATGTACGTGCTGTATGTCTACACTGTTTAGTGACCTCTGTTGTCGTGAGAATGTACGTGCTGTATGTCTACACTGTTCACTGAGTGTCCCCTGTTGTCGTGAGAATGTACATGCTGTATGTCTACACTGTTCAGTGACCTCTGTTGTCGTGAAAATGTACGTGCTGTAAGTCTACACTGTTCAGTGACCTCTGTTCTCGTGAGAATGTACGTGCTGTATGTCTACACTGTTCAGTGACCTCTGTTCTCGTGAGAATGTACGTGCTGTATGTCTACACTGTTCAGTGAACTCTGTTGTCGTGAGAATGTACGTGCTGTATGTCTACACTGTTCAGTGAACTCTGTTGTCGTGAGAATGTACATGCTGTATGTCTACACTGTTCAGTGACCTCTGTTGTCGTGAGAATGTACGTGCTGTATGTCTACACTGTTCAGTGTCCCCTGTTGTCGTGAGAATGTACGTGCTGTATGTCTACACTGTTCAGTGTCCCCTGTTGTCGTGAGAATGTACGTGCTGTATGTCTACACTGTTCAGTGTCCCCTGTTGTCGTGAGAATGTACGTGCTGTATGTCTACACTGTTCACTGAGTGTCCCCTGTTATCGTGAGAATGTACGTAACTGTATGTCTACACTGTTCAGTGTCCCCTGTTGTCATAAGAATGTACGTGCTGTATGCCTACACTGTTCAGTGTCCCCTGCTGTCGTGAGAATGTATGTGCTGTATGTCTACACTGTTCAGTGTTCCCTGTTGTCATAAGAATGTACGTGCTGTATGTCTACACTGTTCAGTGTCCCCTGTTGTCGTGAGAGTGTACGTGCTGTATGTCTACACTGTTCAGTGTCCCCTGTTGTCGTGATAATGTACGTGCTGTATGTCTACACTGTTCAGTGTACCCTGTTGTCGTGAGAATGTACGTTTTGTATGTCTACACTGTTCAGTGTCCTCTGTTGTCGTGAGAATGTACGTTTTGTATGTCTACACTGTTTAGTGACCTCTGTTGTCGTGAGAATGTACGCGCTGTATGTCTACACTGTTTAGTGACCTCTGTTGTCGTGAGAATGTACGTGCTGTATGTCTACACTGTTCAGTGTCCTCTGTTGTCGTGAGAATGTACGTGCTGTATGTCTACACTGTTTAGTGACCTCTGTTGTCGTGAGAATGTACGTGCTGTATGTCTACACTGTTCAGTGTCCTCTGTTGTCGTGAGAATGTACGTGCTGTATGTCTACACTGTTCAGTGTCCTCTGTTGTCGTGAGAATGTACGTGCTGTATGTCTACACTGTTCAGTGTCCTCTGTTGTCGTGAGAATGTACGTGCTGTATGTCTACACTGTTCAGTGTCCTCTGTTGTCGTGAGAATGTACGTGCTGTATGTCTACACTGTTTAGTGACCTCTGTTGTCGTGAGAATGTACGTGCTGTATGTCTACACTGTTTAGTGACCTCTGTTGTCGTGAGAATGTACGTGCTGTATGTCTACACTGTTCAGTGTCCCCTGTTGTCATAAGAATGTACGTGCTGTATAACTACACTGTTCAGTGTCCCTTGATGTCGTGAGCATGTACGTGCTGTATGTCTACACTGTTCAGTGTCCCTTGATGTCGTGAGCATGTACGTGCTGTATGTCTACACTGTTCAGTGTCCCTTGATGTCGTGAGCATGTACGTGCTGTATGTCTACACTGATCAGTGTCCCCTGTTGTCGTGAGAATGTACGTGCTGTATAACTACACTGTTCAGTGTCCTCTGTTGTCGTGAGAATGTACGTGCTGTATGTCTACACTGTTTAGTGACCTCTGTTGTCGTGAGAATGTACGTGCTGTATGTCTACACTGTTCAGTGTCCCCTGTTGTCGTGAGAATGTACGTGCTGTATGTCTACACTGTTCAGTGACCTCTGTTGTCGTGAGAATGTACGTGCTGTATGTCTACACTGTTCAGTGTCCTCTGTTGTCGTGAGAATGTACGTGCTGTATGTCTACACTGTTCAGTGTCCTCTGTTGTCGTGAGAATGTACGTGCTGTATGTCTACACTGTTTAGTGACCTCTGTTGTCGTGAGAATGGACGTGCTGTATGTCTACACTGTTCATTGTCCCCTGTTGTCGTGAGAATGTACGTGCTGTAGGTCTACACTGTTTAGTGACCTCTGTTGTCGTGAGAATGTACGTGCTGTATGTCTACACTGTTCAGTGACCTCTGTTGTCGTGAGAATGTACGTGCTGTATGTCTACACTGTTCAGTGTCCTCTGTTGTCGTGAGAATGTACATGCTGTATGTCTACACTGTTCAGTGTCCCCTGTTGTTGTGAGAATGTACGTGCTGTATGTCTACACTGTTTAGTGACCTCTGTTGTCGTGAGAATGTACGTGCTGTATGTCTACACTGTTCAGTGTCCCCTGTTGTCGTGAGAATGTACGTGCTGTATGTCTACACTGTTCAGTGACCTCTGTTGTCGTGAGAATGTACGTGCTGTATGTCTACACTGTTCAGTGTCCCCTGTTGTCGTGAGAATGTACGTAATGTATGTCTACACTGTTCAGTGACCCCAGTTGTCGTGAGAATGTACGTGCTGTATGGCTACACTGTTTAGTGACCTCTGTTGTCGTGAGAATGTACGTACTGTATGTCTACACTGTTCAGTGACCCCTGTTGTCGTGAGAATGTACGTGCTGTATGGCTACACTGTTTAGTGACCTCTGTTGTCGTGAGAATGTACGTGCTGTATGTCTACACTGTTCAGTGTCCTCTGTTGTCGTGAGAATGTACGTGCTGTATGTCTACACTGTTCAGTGTCCTCTGTTGTCGTGAGAATGTACATGCTGTATGTCTACACTGTTCAGTGTCCCCTGTTGTCGTGAGAATGTACGTGCTGTATGTCTACACTGTTTAGTGACCTCTGTTGTCGTGAGAATGTACGTGCTGTATGTCTACACTGTTCAGTGTCCCCTGTTGTCGTGAGAATGTACGTGCTGTATGTCTACACTGTTCAGTGTCCTCTGTTGTCGTGAGAATGTACGTGCTGTATGTCTACACTGTTTAGTGACCTCTGTTGTCGTGAGAATGTACGTGCTGTATGTCTACACTGTTCAATGTCCCCTGTTGTCGTGAGAATGTACGTGCTGTATGTCTACACTGTTCAGTGACCTCTGTTGTCGTGAGAATGTACGTGCTGTATGTCTACACTGTTCAGTGACCTCTGTTGTCGTGAGAATGTACGTGCTGTATGTCTACACTGTTCAGTGTCCTCTGTTGTCGTGAGAATGTACATGCTGTATGTCTACACTGTTCAGTGTCCCCTGTTGTCGTGAGAATGTACGTGCTGTATGTCTACACTGTTTAGTGACCTCTGTTGTCGTGAGAATGTACGTGCTGTATGTCTACACTGTTCAGTGTCCCCTGTTGTCGTGAGAATGTACGTGCTGTATGTCTACACTGTTCAGTGACCTCTGTTGTCGTGAGAATGTACGTGCTGTATGTCTACACTGTTCAGTGTCCCCTGTTGTCGTGAGAATGTACGTGCTGTATGTCTACACTGTTCAGTGTCCCCTGTTGTCGTGAGAATGTACGTGCTGTATGTCTACACTGTTTAGTGACCTCTGTTGTCGTGAGAATGTACGCGCTGTATGTCTACACTGTTTAGTGACCTCTGTTGTCGTGAGAATGTACGTGCTGTATGTCTACACTGTTCAGTGACCTCTGTTGTCGTGAGAATGTACGTGCTGTATGTCTACACTGTTCAGTGTCCTCTGTTGTCGTGAGAATGTACGTGATGTATGTCTACACTGTTCAGTGTCCTCTGTTGTCGTGAGAATGTACGTGCTGTATGTCTACACTGTTCAGTGACCTCTGTTGTCGTGAGAATGTACGTGCTGTATGTCTACACTGTTCAGTGACCTCTGTTGTCGTGAGAATGTACGTGCTGTATGTCTACACTGTTCAGTGTCCTCTGTTGTCGTGAGAATGTACGTGCTGTATGTCTACACTGTTCAGTGTCCTCTGTTGTCGTGAGAATGTACGTGCTGTATGTCTACACTGTTCAGTGTCCCCTGTTGTCGTGAGAATGTACGTGCTGTATGTCTACACTGTTCAGTGTCCTCTGTTGTCGTGAGAATGTACGTGCTGTATGTCTACACTGTTCAGTGTCCTCTGTTGTCGTGAGAATGTACGTGCTGTATGTCTACACTGTTTAGTGACCTCTGTTGTCGTGAGAATGTACGTGCTGTATGTCTACACTGTTCAGTGAACTCTGTTGTCGTGAGAATGTACGTGATGTATGTCTACACTGTTCAGTGTCCTCTGTTGTCGTGAGAATGTACGTGCTGTATGTCTACACTGTTCAGTGTCCTCTGTTGTCGTGAGAATGTACGTGCTGTATGTCTACACTGTTCAGTGTCCTCTGTTGTCGTGAGAATGTACGTGCTGTATGTCTACACTGTTCAGTGTCCTCTGTTGTCGTGAGAATGTACGTGCTGTATGTCTACACTGTTCAGTGACCTCTGTTGTCGTGAGAATGTACGTGCTGTATGTCTACACTGTTCAGTGACCTCTGTTGTCGTGAGAATGTACGTGCTGTATGTCTACACTGTTCAGTGTCCTCTGTTGTCGTGAGAATGTACGTGCTGTATGTCTACACTGTTCAGTGTCCTCTGTTGTCGTGAGAATGTACGTGCTGTATGTCTACACTGTTCAGTGACCTCTGTTGTCGTGAGAATGTACGTGCTGTATGTCTACACTGTTCAGTGTCCCCTGTTGTCGTGAGAATGTACGTGCTGTATGTCTACACTGTTCAGTGTCCTCTGTTGTCGTGAGAATGTACGTGCTGTATGTCTACACTGTTCAGTGACCTCTGTTGTCGTGAGAATGTACGTGCTGTATGTCTACACTGTTCAGTGTCCTCTGTTGTCGTGAGAATGTACGTGATGTATGTCTACACTGTTCAGTGTCCTCTGTTGTCGTGAGAATGTACGTGCTGTATGTCTACACTGTTCAGTGACCTCTGTTGTCGTGAGAATGTACGTGCTGTATGTCTACACTGTTCAGTGTCCTCTGTTGTCGTGAGAATGTACGTGCTGTATGTCTACACTGTTCAGTGTCCTCTGTTGTCGTGAGAATGTACGTGCTGTATGTCTACACTGTTCAGTGACCTCTGTTGTCGTGAGAATGTACGTGCTGTATGTCTACACTGTTCAGTGTCCCCTGTTGTCGTGAGAATGTACGTGCTGTATGTCTACACTGTTCAGTGTCCTCTGTTGTCGTGAGAATGTACGTGCTGTATGTCTACACTGTTCAGTGTCCTCTGTTGTCGTGAGAATGTACGTGCTGTATGTCTACACTGTTCAGTGACCTCTGTTGTCGTGAGAATGTACGTGCTGTATGTCTACACTGTTCAGTGACCTCTGTTGTCGTGAGAATGTATGTGATGTATGTCTACACTGTTCAGTGTCCTCTGTTGTCGTGAGAATGTACGTGCTGTATGTCTACACTGTTCAGTGTCCTCTGTTGTCGTGAGAATGTACGTGCTGTATGTCTACACTGTTCAGTGTCCTCTGTTGTCGTGAGAATGTACGTGCTGTATGTCTACACTGTTCAGTGACCTCTGTTGTCGTGAGAATGTACGTGCTGTATGTCTACACTGTTCAGTGAACTCTGTTGTCGTGAGAATGTATGTGATGTATGTCCACACTGTTTAGTGTCCTCTGTTGTCGTGAGAATGTACGTGCTGTATGTCTACACTGTTCAGTGTCCTCTGTTGTCGTGAGGATGTACGTAATGTATGTCTTCACTGTTCAGTGTCCTCTGTTGTCGTAAGAATGTACGTGATGTATGTCTACACTGTTTAGTGACCTTTGTTGTCGTGAGAATGTACGTGCTGTATGTCTACACTGTTCAGTGTCCTCAGTTGTCGTGAGAATGTACATGCTGTATGTCTACACTGTTCAGTGACCTCTGTTGTCGTGAGGATGTACGTGCTGTATGTCTACACTGTTCAGTGTCCCCTGTTGTCGTGAGAAAGTACGTGCTGTATATCTGCACTGTTCTCTGTCCCCTGTTGTCGTGAGAATGTACGTGCTCAATGTCTACACTGTTCAGTGTCCCCTGTTGTCGTGAGAATGTACGTGATGTATGTCTGCACTGTTCAGTGTCCCCTGTTGTCGTGAGAATGTACGTGCTGTATGTCTGCACTGTTCAGTGTCCTCTGTTGTCGTGAGAATGTACGTGCTGTACGTCTGCACTGTTCAGTGTCCCCTGTTGTCGTGAGAATGTACTGACGTGATGTATGTCTACACTGTTCTCTGTCCCCTGTTGAGAGAATGTACGTGATGTATGTCTACACTGTTCAGTGTCTCCTGTTGTCGTAAGAATGTACGTGCTGTATGTCTACATTGTTCAGTGTCCCCTGTTGTCGTGAGAATGTACGTGCTGTATGTCTACACTGTTCAGTGTCCCCTGTTGTCGTGAGAATGTACGTGATGTATGTCTGCACTGTTCAGTGTCCCCTGTTGTCGTGAGAATGTACGTGATGTATGTCTACACTGTTCAGTGTCCCCTGTTGTCGTGAGAATGTACGTGCTCTATGTCTACACTGTTCAGTGTCCTCTGTTGTCGTGAGAATGTACGTGATGTATGTATATGTTACAGTCAAATCGGGAAATCAGGTATTTCACGAGAATGTCTGAAAGTTTAGGCATTCATGGTAAATACCTGGTTTGATCAGGCAATTCCGGAAATGACTGAATTTTTTTAGGCACTATCAGGAAATGACTAAAAACTACTTGTGCAAATTTCCCGTTTTGCCTGACTGTTAGGCAAAACGGGTTGTTCTGAGACCTTGTCTGTTTTTACCTCGCCTGCCTTGAGCATGAATTTCTCTTCTAGCACATTGTCTATTCATCGTTTTCCCCATTTCACTGAGTTCGGAGTGATTGCAGTTTTTTTTTTACGGGTGCAGGTCACTACCGCGAGTGTAACACTATCGCGTGTGTAAGACTACGAGCACGAATTTATTGTGATTTTCTCGTAAAGTGACAATTGAAGACACATTCGACGTGATCAGAACAGCTCATCTTGCCACAGGACACGGTGGAAGGGATAGGGTTCTAAAGGAAATTGAACAGAAATTTGCAAATGTGCACAGAGAAAGCGTTGAAATTTTCAAGTCTTTATGCAAGGTGTGCCAAGAAAAGACAAAGCGACAAAAAACAAAAGGAGTTGTTGTGAGACCCATCCTTTCAAGTGATTTTTCTTCCAGATGTCAAGTTGACCTGATTGACTTTCAGTCGATGGGCGATGGTCAGTACAAGTGGATAATGGTTTATCAAGACCATCTTACAAAGTTCGTTGTGTTGCGACCACTGACCTCAAAAAGAGCTTGTGAGGTAGCAGTTCAGTTGATGGACATCTTTGCACTACTTGGAGCTCCTGTGATCCTACAATCGGACAATGGTTCCGAATTCACTGCAGCAATTATCACAGAACTGAGAGACTTGTGGCCTGAACTGAAACTTGTCCATGGCAAGCCGAGACACCCTCAGTCCCAAGGATCTGTGGAGAGAGCAAATGGCGATATTGTTTGACTAGGTCTGAACCCCAGCGTAACACTGCCAACATCCACCCTGGAAATGCAAACCTCAGTATTGAGGAGTTGGTGACTGATGACAGTGTGGCATTGCTTGACAGACAATATAAACAAATTCAGCACCACAAACAAGCTAGCAGGGTATGTCAGCTCCAGCAAGCAGAAAGAATGGTGAAGCGGAGTCGCTTGGATCTCGGTCATGGACAGAGAGGTGATAACGTCGCTATACCCATTCCACTGGTGGATAGAGGCCGTGGAGACCCGCGGAATATCCTGGGGGTGATTCTTGACAGGAGTGAAAATGACAACTACACACTGGTGACCAAGAATGGGATTTCCCAGCCAGCAAGACATTAGCGGCCGATAATCGGCCGAACACCCTTCAAAAAGTCGGGCCGGTGACGTCAAAACATACGACGCGGGTGTTGGCCCGACTAACTTTTGCAAAGAGGCAACGAGGCGGCCGACAGGCGGCCGAACACCTGTACTATGGCGGCACGCATCCGGTCCGATGTTAATCGGCCCGATGACTTGTTGGACCTGCGGCCCGACACCTTATGCCGACATCGGGAAGATATCGATTTGAGCGGGAAGACATCGGGACGATGTCGGCCCGCAGGTCCAACAAGCCATCGGGCCGATTAACATCGGACCGGATGCGTGCCGCCATAGTACAGGTGTTCGGCCACCTGTCGGCCGCCTCTTTGCCTCTTTGCAAAAGTTAGTCGGGCCAACACCCGCGTCGTATCTTTTGACATCACCGGCCCGACTTTTTGAAGGGTGTTCGGCCGATTATCGGCCGCTAATGTCTTGCTGGCTGGGTGCAGCTACAGCAGTATGTACCCCCCCCTCCCCCGCCCCCCAAGTGTAACAGTGCAAAATTCACTTAAAGCTACAGCTACAGCAGTACAACCCCCCTCCCCCCAGTGTTACAGTGGAAAACAAACCTACAGATACAGATACAGCAATATGTACAACCCCCTCCCCCCCCCCCCCCCAGTGTAACAGTGCAATACACAACACCAGCTACAGATACAGCAGTATGTAGACCCCCCCCCCCCCGCCCTCACTGTAACAGTACAAAACACACCTACAGCTACAGATACAGCCGTATGTACAACCCCCCCCCCCCCCCCTCAGTATTACAGTATAAAACACACCTACAGCAACAGATTCAGCATAGTGCAAAAATTACTTACAGCTACAGCCGTATGTACACCCCCCTCCTCCTTAGTAACAGTACAAAACACACCTACAGCTCCAGTTACAGCAGTATGTATACCCCCCCCCCCCCCCAATGTAACAGTGCAAAACACACTTACAGCTACAGATTCAGCAGTATGTACAACCCCCCCCTCCCCCAACCCAAGTGTAACAGTGCAAAAAACACCTACAGCTACAGCAGTATGTACCCCCCCCCCCCCCCCCAACTGTAACAGCACAAATCGCACCTACTGCTACAGATACAGCAGTGTGTACAACCCCCCCCCCCCCCCCCAGTGTAACAGTGCAAAACACACCTACAGCTACAGCATTAATATGTACAACCCCCAACCCCCCCCCCCCCCGCCCCCACTGTAACAGTACAAAACTCATTTACAGCTACAGATTCAAAATTATGTACACCCCCCTCCCCCCGCTGCCACCACTGTAACAGTACAAAACATACAACACTCCACCCCCTTCCCTCGTGTAGAGCGCAAAACACACCTAGATCTACAGATACAGCAGTATACAACCCCAATCCCCCCCCCCCCCCCCCCACTGTAACAAGACAAAACACAGGTCTACATCTATATTTACAGCAGTATGTTCAACCCCCCCCCCCCCCCTACTGTAACAGTACATAACACACCTACAGCTACAGCTAGTTACATCTATGCTTGGCGCTGGTGGACAATATTCACTTTTTTGGCAAAAACCGCCAGTTTTGGCCAAAAAAGACAAAGATTTGGCCAAAACAACCCACACATTTGGCCAAATAAAATAGATTTGGCTATAACTTTTTTTTGGCCAAAACTTTCTATGTAAAAGTTTTGGCCAAAACTGTTTATGTTAGCTAAAACGGGAGATTTGGCCAAACTTCTGCCACAAAAAGATTTGGCCAAAAAAAATTTGGCCAAACAAAAAAGATTTGGCCAAATCTTCACTTTTTGGCCAAATCTTTTTTGTTTGGCCAAATCTTTTTTTGGCCAAATCTTTTGTATTTGCTGGCGCTGGTGGACAATATTCACTTTTTTGGCCAAATCTCTTTTTGGCCAAAACTTTGCTTTTTTGGCCAAAACTTTGCTTTTTTGGCCAATACCGCCAGTTTTGGCCAAAAAAGTGTGTTTTTGGCAAAATAAGTGAATATTGTCCACCAGCGCCAAGCAGCTTGGCGCTGGTGAACAATATTCACTTTTTTGGCCAAAAACGCACTTTTTTGGCCAAAACTGGCGGTTTTGGCCAAAACTGGCGTTTTTGGCCAAAACTATACTTTTTTGGCCAAAACTTTGCTTTTTTGGCCAAAAACGCCAGTTTTGGCCAAAAAAGTGTGTTTTGGGCAAAAAAAGTGAATATTGTCCACCAGCGCCAAGCAGCTTGGCGCTGGTGGACAATTTTCACTTTTTTGGCCAAAACTATAATTTTTTGGCCAAAACTGGCGGTTTTGGCCAAAACTGGCGTTTTTGGCCAAAACTGGCGTTTTTGGCCAAAACTATACTTTTTTGGCCAAAACTTTGCTTTTTTGGCCAAAACTGGCGTTTTTGGCCAAAAAAATGAATATTGTCCATCAGCGCCAAGGGGTACTCAAAGATTTGGCCAAAAAATGAAGTTTTGGCCAAAACTATTTTTTGGCCAAAACTTTCAATGCAAAAGTTTTGGCCAAAAAAATATTTGGCCAAATCTAAAACATTTGGCCAAAAAAGTGAAGATTTGGCCAAATGTTTTAGATTTGGCCAAATATTTTTTTGGCCAAAACTTTGCACTTAAAAGTTTTGGCCAAAACATGTTTTTGGCCAAAAACACACTTTTTGGCCAATAATGTACGTTTTTGGCCACAAAAGTGTGGTTTTGGCCAAAAAAGTGAATATTGTCCACCAGCACCAAGCATATACATCAGTATGCACACCCCCCCCCCCCCCCCCCAAGTGTAACAGTACAAAACACACCTACAGCTACAGATTCAGCAGTATGTACAACCCCCTCCCCCCCCCCCCCCCCCCCGTGTCCCTGTGCAGAACACACATACAGCTACAGATTCAGCAGTTAGTATGTACACCCCCCCCCCCCCCCAAGTGTGTAACAGTGCAAAACACACCACCAGCTACAGATAGATCAGTATGTACACCCCCCCAAGTGTTACAATGCAATACACGTCACACCTACAGCTACAGATACATCAGTATGTACACCCCCCCCCCCCCCCAAGTGTAACAGTGCAAACCACACTTACAGCTACAGATTCAGCAGTATGTACTCCACCCACCCCCCCCCCCCCCCCCCAGTGTAACAGTGCAAAAATCACTAACAGCTACAGCAGTATGTACCCCCCCTCCCCCTACAGCTACAGAAGTATGTTACCCCCCCCCCCCCTGTAACAGGACAATACACACCTACATCTACAGCAGTATGTACACCCCCCCCCCCCCCCCCCCCACTGTAACAAGACAAAACACACCTACATCTATATTTACAGCAGTGTGTACAACACCCCCCTCCCCCACTGTAACAGGACAAAACACACCTACATCTACAGAATAAGATACAGCAGTATGTACTCCCCCCCCCCCCCCCCCCCTCACTGTAACAGCAAAACTAACATTGAGAGCCAAAAAAAACCGAAATCACTTACTCGCTCCATCCGTCGGTTGTGTCCTCGAGTTGACGTCTGAATCTGAGTGTCATTGCCAAGAGCCTGACTCACTGGCTACACAACTATTCTCACCGCCACCACGTGGCACTGGGACCAGCACTCAGATTGAGATCCCGAGGCGACATTCGTCTCGGATAACATATCATCAATGTGCTGTCCAACATTCCCAAGAATGTCTCTTCTTTCGATATTAACTTGAACTAAGAAAACAAATAAAATTCGCTCACGCGGGAAAGCAGCAGCCATTTGCACACTCAATCTTGTTTACCGTAAGGAAAGCTATTTGAATATTTCAAGTAAATGATGGCGTATTTTTAAAATGTAAAACTCATGATTTGAGCTCATGCTGTATTGGATTGCAAATATGCAAATAAAACTTACAATTAATTATCCTACTCCTATGTAAAAAAGTCAACAAATCAGTATGAATAATTTAGTTTCGCATTTGCATGGTCAGTCTCATAATGTCACGCCGTTGCGCTTGAACAGGGGACGTAACAAATGTTAAAATAATGATCATCAATTTGTTATCTCCCGTAACTCTGCATAATTTTATCGACAGCAACATTGCGTCGGGCCGATGTCGGGGTTTATTACGTACATTTGCCGAGTTTTACACACAGTCAAACGGTATCGGCGCGACAACGGACGACGACACACGACATATGACGACGTCACCCGACTGAAATCGTCAGTCGGCCGACGAAAGCTTGCTAGCTGGGTTTAAAAGGAGCCTACGCCAGAAACGATTTCGAACTGTGTCCACAAAAACTGTTGTATTTGAGTGAAATGAACTGTGTTAAGCATGTAAGTCTTCGCGCGGCCGTCATCCTGGGCTCCCAAAGCGGAGGACAAGGATACGTCAAGTGCAACTGTTCGGGTGCAAAGAAATGCCAGAACAATCGGTGCAAATGCTTCAAAGCAAAACTGAAGTGCAACAGTCGGTGTCACCAATCCTTGACTTGTGGAAACAAATGAACTGTTGACAGAAAGTTCTGTTTTAATGTACATTTTAGTTTTTAGAATTAAACATCATTATGTTCTTTAATTGAATGCCTTAAAATCAAGAGAGAGAAAGAGATAGGAGAGAGAGAGAGAGAGAATACAGAATAGATTCCACACTGACAGCATTGGCCCGGCACAGGCAGTTGATGGCTGGACAGCAATACCTTCCTGATGGAAAAGAGGCATGAAACCAATTACGACCCCAGCCATTCAAAGTTTTATAGTAGGCTTCTGTGCTGAAATGCTTTCTGACTCTCACCAGAAACACAGATTGTGAGCGGTAGGCATTCTCCGATAATGCCTGGCAGCCTATTTCAGTCAATCACCGATAGTGCCTAAACAATTTCAGTCATTTCCGGATTTGCCTGATCAAACCAGGTATTTACCGTGAATGCCTAAACTTTCAGGCATTCTCGTGAAATACCTGATTTCCCGATTTGACTGTAACATCTACACTGTTCAGTGTCCCCTGTTGTTGTGAGAATGTACGTGCTGTATGTCTACACTGTTCAGTGTCCCCTGTTGTCGTGAGAATGTACGTGATGTATGTCTACACTGTTCAGTGTCCTCTGTTGTCGTGAGAATGTACGTGCTGTATGTCTACACTGTTCAGTGTCCTCTGTTGTCGTGAGAATGTACGTGCTGTATGTCTACACTGTTCAGTGTCCCCTGTTGTCGTGAGAATGTACGTGCTGTATGTCTACACTGTTTAGTGACCTCTGTTGTCGTGAGAATGTACGTGCTGTATGTCTACACTGTTCAGTGTCCCCTGTTGTCGTGAGAATGTACGTGCTGTATGTCTACACTGTTCAGTGACCTCTGTTGTCGTGAGAATGTACGTGCTGTATGTCTACACTGTTCAGTGTCCCCTGTTGTCGTGAGAATGTACGTGCTGTATGTCTACACTGTTCGGTGACCTCTGTTGTCGTGAGAATGTACGTGGTGTATGTCTACACTGTTCAGTGTCCTCTGTTGTCGTGAGAATGTACGTGCTGTATGTCTACACTGTTCAGTGACCTCTGTTGTCGTGAGAATGTACGTGCTGTATGTCTACACTGTTCAGTGACCTCTGTTGTCGTGAGAATGTACGTGCTGTATGTCTACACTGTTTAGTGACCTCTGTTGTCGTGAGAATGTACGTGCTGTATGTCTACACTGTTCAGTATCCCCTGTTGTCATAAGAATGTACGTGCTGTATGTATACACTGTTCAGTGTCCTCTGTTGTCGTGAGAATGTACGTGCTGTATGTCTACACTGTTCAGTGTCCTCTGTTGTCATAAGAATGTACGTGCTGTATGTCTACACTGTTCAGTGTCCCCTGTTGTCGTGAGAATGTACGTGCTGTATGTCTACACTGTTCAGTGTCCCCTGTTGTCGTGAGAATGTACGTGTTGTATGTCCACACTGTTTAGTGTCCTCTGTTGTCGTGAGAATGTACGTGCTGTATGTCTACACTGTTCAGTGTCCTCTGTTGTCGTGAGAATGTACGTGCTGTATGTCTACACTGTTCAGTGTCCTCTGTTGTCGTGAGAATGTACGTGATGTATGTCTACACTGTTTAGTGACCTCTGTTGTCGTGAGAATGTACGTGCTGTATGTCTACACTGTTTAGTGACCTCTGTTGTCGTGAGAATGTACGTGCTGTATGTCTACACTGTTCAGTGTCCCCTGTTGTCGTGAGAATGTACGTGCTGTATGTCTACACTGTTCAGTGACCTCTGTTGTCGTGAGAATGTACGTGCTGTATGTCTACACTGTTCAGTGTCCCCTGTTGTCGTGAGAATGTAAGTGCTGTATGTCTACACTGTTCGGTGACCTCTGTTGTCGTGAGAATGTACGTGCTGTATGTCTACACTGTTCAGTGTCCTCTGTTGTCGTGAGAATGTACGTGCTGTATGTCTACACTGTTCAGTGTCCCCTGTTGTCGTGAGAATGTACGTGATGTATGTCTACACTGTTCAGTGTCCTCTGTTGTCGTGAGAATGTACGTGCTGTATGTCTACACTGTTCAGTGTCCTCTGTTGTCGTGAGAATGTACGTGCTGTATGTCTACACTGTTCAGTGTCCCCTGTTGTCGTGAGAATGTACGTGCTGTATGTCTACACTGTTTAGTGACCTCTGTTGTCGTGAGAATGTACGTGCTGTATGTCTACACTGTTCAGTGTCCCCTGTTGTCGTGAGAATGTACGTGCTGTATGTCTACACTGTTCAGTGACCTCTGTTGTCGTGAGAATGTACGTGCTGTATGTCTACACTGTTCAGTGTCCCCTGTTGTCGTGAGAATGTACGTGCTGTATGTCTACACTGTTCGGTGACCTCTGTTGTCGTGAGAATGTACGTGATATATGTCTACACTGTTCAGTGTCCTCTGTTGTCGTGAGAATTTACGTGCTGTATGTCTACACTGTTCAGTGACCTCTGTTGTCGTGAGAATGTACGTGCTGTATGTCTACACTGTTCAGTGTCCTCTGTTGTCGTGAGAATGTACGTGCTGTATGTCTACACTGTTCAGTGACCCCTGTTGTCGTGAGAATGTACGTGCTGTATGTCTACACTGTTAAGTGTCCTCTGTTGTCGTGAGAATGTACGTGCTGTATGTCTACACTGTTTACTGTCCCCTGTTGTCGTGAGAATGATCGTGCTGTATGTCTACACTGTTCAGTGTCCCCTGTTGTCGTGAGAATGTACGTGCTGTATGTCTACACTGTTCAGTGACCTCTGTTGTCGTGAGGATGCACGTGCTGCATGTCTACACTGTTCAGTGTCCCCTGTTGTCGTTAGAATGTACGTGCTGTATGTCTACACTGTTTAGTTTCCTCTGTCTGTTGTCGTGAGAATGTATATGCTGTATGTCTACACTGTTCAGTGTTCTCTGTTGTCCTGAAAATGTACGTGATGTATGTCTACACTGTTTAGTGTCCTCTGTTGTCGTGGGAATGTACGTGCTCTATGTCTTCACTGTTCAGTGTCCCCTGTTGTCGTAAGAATGTACGTGATGTATATCTACAATGTTCAATGTCCTCTGTCTGTTGTCGTGAGAATGTACGTGCTGTATGTCTACACTGTTCAGTGTCCCCTGTTGTCGTGAGAATGTACGTGCTGTATGTCTACACTGTTCAGTGTCCTCTGTTGTCGTGAGAATGTACGTGCTGTATGTCTACACTGTTCAGTGACCTCTGTTGTCGTGAGAATGTACGTGCTGTATGTCTACACTGTTCAGTGTCCCCTGTTGTCGTGAGAATGTACGTGCTGTATATCTACACTGTTTAGTGCTCCTCTGTTTTCGTGAGAATGTACGTGCTGTATGTCTACACTGTTCAGTGTCCTCTGTTGTCGTGAGAATGTACGTGCTGTATGTCTGCACTGTTCAGTGTCCCCTGTTGTCGTGAGAATGTACGTGCTGTATGTCTGCACTGTTCAGTGTCCCCTGTTGTCGTAAGAATGTACGTGCTGTACGTCTGCACTGTTCAGTGTCCCCTGTTGTCGTGAGAATGTACGTGCTGTATGTCTACACTGTTCTGTGTCCCCTGTTGTCGTGAGAATGTACGTGATGTATCACTACACCGTTCAGTGTCTCCTGTTGTCGTGAGACGTGATGTATGTCTACACTGTTCTGTGTCCCCTGTTGTCGTGAGAATGTACGTGATGTATGTCTACACTGTTCAGTGTCCCCTGTTGTCGTGAGAATGTACGTGATGTATGTCTGCACTGTTCAGTGTCCCCTGTTGTCGTGAGAATGTACGTGATGTATGTCTACACTGTTCAGTGTCCCCTGTTGTCGTGAGAATGTACGTGCTGTATGTCTACACTGTTCAGTGTCCCCTGTTGTCGTGAGAATGTACGTGCTGTATGTCTACACTGTTCATTGTCCCCTGTTGTCGTGAGAATGTACGTGCTGTATGTCTACACTGTTCTGTGTCCTGTGTTGTCGTGAGAATGTACGTGCTGTATGTCTACACTGTTCCGTGTCCCCTGTTGTCGTGAGAATGTACGTGCTGTATGTCTACACTGTTCCGTGTCCCCTGTTGTCGTGAGAATGTACGTGCTAGGCCCTATATGTCTACACTGTTCAGTGTCCCCTGTTGTCGCGAGAATGTACGTGATGTATGTATACACTGTTCAGTGTCCTCTGTTGTCGTGAGAATGTACGTGATGTATGTCTACACTGTTCAGTGTCCCCTGTTGTCGTGAGAATGTACGTGCTGTATGTCTACACTGTTCAGTGTCCCCTGTTGTCGTGAGAATGTACGTGATGTATGTTTACACTGTTCAGTGTCCTCTGTTGTCGTGAGAATGTACGTGATGTATGTCTACACTGTTCAGTGTCCCCTGTTGTCGTGAGAATGTACGTGCTGTATGTCTACACTGTTCAGTGTCCCCTGTTGTCGTGAGAATGTACGTGATGTATGTCTACACTGTTCAGTGTCCTCTGTTGTCGTGAGAATGTACGTGCTGTATGTCTACACTGTTCAGTGTCCTCTGTTGTCGTGAGAATGTACGTGCTGTATGTCTACACTGTTCAGTGTCCTCTGTTGTCGTGAGAATGTACGTGCTGTATGTCTGCACTATTCAGTGTCCCCTGTTGTCGTGAGAATGTACGTGCTGTACTGTCTGCACTGTTCAGTGTCCCCTGTTGTCGTGAGAATGTACTGACGTGATGTATGTCTACACTGTTCAGTGTCTCCTGTTGTCGTGAGAATGTACGTGCTGTATGTCTACACTGTTCAGTGTCTCATGTTGTCGTGAGAATGTACGTGCTGTATGTCTACACTGTTCAGTGTCTCCTGTTGTCGTGAGAATGTACGTGATGTATGTCTACACTGTTCAGTGTCCCCTGTTGTCGTGAGAATGTACGTGATGTATGTCTACACTGTTCAGTGTCCCCTGTTGTCGTGAGAATGTACGTGATGTATGTCTACACTGTTCAGTGTCCCCTGTTGTCGTGAGAATGTACGTGCTCTATGTCTACACTGTTCAGTGTCCTCTGTTGTCGTGAGAATGTACGTGATGTATGTCTACACTGTTCAGTGTCCCCTGTTGTCGTGAGAATGTACGTGCTGTATGTCTACACTGTTCAGTGTCCCCTGTTGTCGTGAGAATGTACGTGATGTATGTCTACACTGTTCAGTGTCCTCTGTTGTCGTGAGAATGTACGTGCTGTATGTCTACACTGTTCAGTGTCCTCTGTTGTCGTGAGAATGTACGTGCTGTATGTCTACACTGTTCAGTGTCCCCTGTTGTCGTGAGAATGTACGTGCTGTATGTCTACACTGTTTAGTGACCTCTGTTGTCGTGAGAATGTACGTGCTGTATGTCTACACTGTTCAGTGTCCCCTGTTGTCGTGAGAATGTACGTGCTGTATGTCTACACTGTTCAGTGACCTCTGTTGTCGTGAGAATGTACGTGCTGTATGTCTACACTGTTCAGTGTCCCCTGTTGTCGTGAGAATGTACGTGCTGTATGTCTACACTGTTTAGTGACCTCTGTTGTCGTGAGAATGTACGTACTGTATTTCTACACTGTTCAGGTGACCTCTGTTGTCGTGAGAATGTACGTGCTGTATGTCTACACTGTTCAGTGTCCCCTGTTGTCGTGAGAATGTACGTGATGTATGTCTACACTGTTCAGTGACCTCTGTTGTCGTGAGAATGTACGTGCTGTATGTCTACACTGTTCAGTGTCCTCTGTTGTCGTGAGAATGTACGTGCTGTATGTCTACACTGTTCAGTGACCTCTGTTGTCGTGAGAATGTACGTGCTGTATGTCTACACTGTTCAGTGTCCCCTGTTGTCGTGAGAATGTACGTGCTGTATGTCTACACTGTTCAGTGTCCTCTGTTGTCGTGAGAATGTACGTGCTGTATGTCTACACTGTTCAGTGTCCTCTGTTGTCGTGAGAATGTACGTGCTGTATGTCTACACTGTTCAGTGACCTCTGTTGTTGTGAGAATGTACGTGCTGTATGTCTACATTGTTCAGTGACCTCTGTTGTCGTGAGAATGTAGGTGATGTATGTCTACACTGTTCAGTGTCCTCTGTTGTCGTGAGAATGTACGTGCTGTATGTCTACACTGTTTAGTGTCCCCTGTTGTCGTGATAATGTACGTGCTGTATGTCTACACTGTTCAGTGTCCTCTGTTGTCGTGAGAATGTACGTGCTGTATGTCTACACTGTTCAGTGACCTCTGTTGTCGTGAGAATGTACGTGCTGTATGTCTACACTGTTTAGTGACCTCTGTTGTCGTGAGAATGTATGTGATGTATGTCTACACTGTTTAGTGTCCTCTGTTGTCGTGAGAATGTACGTGCTGTATGTCTACACTGTTCAGTGTCCTCTGTTGTCGTGAGAATGTACATGCTGTATGTCTACACTGTTCAGTGACCTCTGTTGTCGTGAGAATGTACGTGCTGTATGTCTACACTGTTCAGTGTCCCCTGTTGTCGTTAGAATGTGCATGCTGTATGTCTACACTGTTCAGTGTCCCCTGTTGTCGTGAGAATGTACGTGCTGTATGTCTACACTGTTCAGTGTCCTTTGTTGTCGTGAGAATGTACGTGCTGTATGTCTACACTGTTCAGTGTCCTCTGTTGTCGTGAGAATGTACGTGCTGTATGTCTACACTGTTTAGTGTCCTCTGTTGTCGTGAGAATGTACGTGCTGTATGTCTACACTGTTCAGTGTCCTCTGTTGTCGTGAGAATGTACGTGCTGTATATCTACACTGTTCAGTGAATTCTGTTGTCGTGAGAATGTACGTGCTGTATGTCTACACTGTTCAGTGTCCCCTGTTGTCGTGAGAATGTACGTGCTGTATGTCTTCACTGTTCAGTGTCCTCTGTTGTCGTGAGAATGTACGTGATGTATGTCTACACTGTTTAGTGACCTTTGTTGTCGTGAGAATGTACGTGCTGTATGTCTACACTGTTCAGTGTCCTCTGTTGTCGTGAGAATGTACGTGCTGTATGTCTACACTGTTCAGTGTCCTCTGTTGTCGTGAGAATGTACGTGCTGTATGTCTACACTGTTCAGTGACCTCTGCTGTCGTGAGAATGTACGTGCTGTATGTCTACACTGTTCAGTGTCCTCTGTTGTCGTGAGAATGTACGTGCTGTATATCTACACTGTTTAGTGCTCTCTGTTTTCGAGAGAATGTACGTGCTGTATGTCTACACTGTTCAGTGTCCTCTGTTGTCGTGAGAATGTACGTGATGTATGTCTGCACTGTTCAGTGTCCCCTGTTGTCGTGAGAATGTACGTGCTGTATGTCTGCACTGTTCAGTGTCCCCTGTTGTCGTGAGAATGTACGTGCTGTACGTCTGCACTGTTCAGTGTCCCCTGTTGTCGTGAGAATGTACTGACGTGATGTATGTCTACACTGTTCACTGTCCCCTGTTGTCGTGAGAATGTACGTGATGTATGTCTACACTGTTCAGTGTCTCCTGTTGTCGTGAGAATGTACGTGCTCAATGTCTACACTGTTCTGTGTCCCCTGTTGTCGTGAGAATGTACGTGATGTATGTCTACACCGTTCAGTGTCTCCTGTTGTCGTGAGAATGTACGTGATGTATGTCTGCACTGTTCAGTGTCCCTTGTTGTCGTGAGAATGTACGTGATGTATGTCTACACTGTTCAGTGTCCCCTGTTGTCGTGAGAA
The DNA here is from genome assembly GCF_037325665.1 of Littorina saxatilis. NCBI lineage: Eukaryota > Metazoa > Mollusca > Gastropoda > Littorinimorpha > Littorinidae > Littorina > Littorina saxatilis. The sequence continues at coordinate 80,042 of NW_027125699.1, forward strand.
TGTACGTGCTCTATGTCTACACTGTTCAGTGTCCTCTGTTGTCGTGAGAATGTACGTGATGTATGTCTACACTGTTCAGTGTCCCCTGTTGTCGCGAGAATGTACGTGATGTATGTATACACTGTTCAGTGTCCTCTGTTGTCGTGAGAATGTACGTGATGTATGTCTACACTGTTCAGTGTCCCCTGTTGTCGTGAGAATGTACGTGCTGTATGTCTACACTGTTCAGTGTCCCCTGTTGTCGTGAGAATGTACGTGATGTATGTCTACACTGTTCAGTGTCCTCTGTTGTCGTGAGAATGTACGTGCTGTATGTCTACACTGTTCAGTGTCCTCTGTTGTCGTGAGAATGTACGTGCTGTATGTCTACACTGTTCATTGTCCTCTGTTGTCGTGAGAATGTACGTGTTGTATGTCTACACTATTCAGTGTCCCCTGTTGTCGTGAGAATGTACGTGCTGTATGTCTACACTGTTCAGTGTCCCCTGTTGTCGTGAGAATGTACGTGCTGTATGTCTACACTGTTCAGTGTCCCCTGTTGTTGTGAGAATGTACTGACGTGATGTATGTCTACACTGTTCACTGTCCCCTGTTGTCGTGAGAATGTACGTGATGTATGTCTACACTGTTCACTGTCCCCTGTTGTCGTGAGAATGTACGTACTGTATGTCTACACTGTTCAGTGTCCCCTGTTGTCGTGAGAATGTACGTGATGTATGTCTACACTGTTCAGTGTCCCCTGTTGTCGTGAGAATGTACGTGATGTATGTCTGCACTGTTCAGTGTCCCCTGTTGTCGTGAGAATGTACGTGATGTATGTCTACACTGTTCAGTGTCCCCTGTCGTGAGAATGTACGTGCTCTATGTCTACACTGTTCAGTGTCCTCTGTTGTCGTGAGAATGTACGTGTTGTATGTATACACTGTTCAGTGTCCCCTGTTGTCGTGAGAATGTACGTGATGTATGTCTACACTGTTCAGTGTCCCCTGTTGTCGCGAGAATGTACGTGATGTATGTATGCACTGTTCAGTGTCCCCTGTTGTCGTGAGAATGTACGTGCTAGGCCCTATATGTCTACACTGTTCAGTGTCCCCTGTTGTCGCGAGAATGTACGTGATGTATGTATACACTGTTCAGTGTCCCCTGTTGTCGCGAGAATGTACGTGATGTATGTATACACTGTTCTGTGTCCCCTGTTGTCGTGAGAATGTACGTGATGTATGTCTACACTGTTCAGTGTCCCCTGTTGTCGTGAGAATGTACGTGATGTATGTATACACTGTTCAGTGTCCTCTGTTGTCGCGAGAATGTACGTGATGTATGTCTACACTGTTTAGTGTCCCCTGTTGTCGTGGGAATGTACGTGGTGTATGTCTACACTGTTCAGTGTCCCCTGTTGTCGTGAGAATGTACGTGATGTATGTCTACACTGTTCAGTGTCCTCTGTTGTCGTGAGAATGTACGTGATGTATGTCTACACTGTTCAGTGTCCCCTGTTGTCGTGAGAATGTACGTGATGTATGTCTACACTGTTCAGTGTCCCCTGTTGTCGTGAGAATGTACGTGATGTATGTCTACACTGTTCAGTGTCCCCTGTTGTCGTGAGAATGTACGTGATGTATGTCTGCACTGTTCAGTGTCCCCTGTTGTCGTGAGAATGTACGTGATGTATGTCTACACTGTTCAGTGTCCTCTGTTGTCGTGAGAATGTACGTGCTCTATGTCTACACTGTTCAGTGTCCCCTGTTGTCGTGAGAATGTACGTGCTCAATGTATACACTGTTTAGTGTCCCCTGTTGTCGTGAGAATGTACGTGCTCAATGTCTACACTGTTCAGTGTCCTCTGTTGTCGTGAGAATGTACGTGATGTATGTATACACTGTTCAGTGTCCTCTGTTGTTGTGAGAATATACGTGCTATATGTCTACACTGTTCAGTGTCCCCTGTTGTCGCGAGAATGTACGTGCTGTATGTCTACACTGTTCAGTGTCCTCTGTTGTCGTGATAATGTACGTGATGTATGTCTACACTGTTCAGTGTCCCCTGTTGTCGTGAGAATGTACGTGCTCTATGTCTACACTGTTCAGTGTCCTCTGTTGTCGTGAGAATGTACGTGATGTATGTATACACTGTTCAGTGTCCTCTGTTGTCGTGAGAATATACGTGCTATATGTCTACACTGTTCAGTGTCCCCTGTTGTCGCGAGAATGTACGTGATGTATGTATACACTGTTCAGTGTCCTCTGTTGTCGTGAGAATGTACGTGATGTATGCCGTCTACACTGTTTAGTGTCCCCTGTTGTCGTGAGAATGTACGTGCTGTATGTCTACACTGTTCAGTGTCCTCTGTTGTCGTGAGAATGTACGTGATGTATTTTCACACTGTTCAGTGTCCTCTGTCTGTTGTCGTGAGAATGTACATGCTGTAGGTCTACACTGTTCAGTGTCCTCTGTTGTCGTGAGAATGTACGTGCTGTATGTCTACACTGTTCAGTGTCCTCTGTTGTCGTGAGAATGTACGTGCTGTATGTCTACACTGTTCAGTGTCCCCTGTTGTCGTGAGAATGTACGTACTGTATGTCTACACTGTTCAGTGTCCCCTGTTGTCGTGAGAATGTACGTGCTGTATGTCTACACTGTTCAGTGTCCTCTGTTGTCGTGAGAATGTACGTGCTCTATGTCTACACTGTTCAGTGTCCCCTGTTGTTGTGAGAATGTACGTGATGTATGTCTACACTGTTCAGTGTCCCCTGTTGTCGTGAGAATGTACGTGCTGTATGTCTACACTGTTCAGTCCGGTCTATGTAAACTACAACACATACGTCCAAACTGCATTGCATTCAGTATCATTTGCATTTTTGTGTTGATCCTCGGGGAGCATAGTTATCGCATTTTGTTGCATTATTATCAACCGCGGCCTTACAGTTTTATCAACCACGCCCTTCGGCAGTAGGTAATAAAGATGCAACAAAAGACAGTATTGTCCCCTTGGACCAACACAAACGCTAGTCTGCCAACAAGCCACCAAACATCTTATAATGGACAACACAATGCTATTAACAATACAATGCTATGGGCAACAAAATGTTATGGACAATACAATACAATAGACTACACAATATTATGGACAATACAATGATAGTTATGCATGGACAATACAATGTTTTGGACAATACAATGATAGGTATGCATGGACAATACAATGTTCTGGACAATACAATGATAGGTATGCATGGACATTACAATGTTCTGGACAATACAATGATAGGTATGCATGGACAACACAATGCAATGTACAATAACAAAAATAAATATCTAATTTGGACAGTACAATGCGGCCAGTACAATATAATTTGGACAGTACAATATAATTTGGACGATACAATATAATTTGGACAGTACAATATAATGTGGAAAAGAACATATAATGTTGACAGTATAATATAATGTGGACAATACAATACAATTGATCGACAAAACAAAACAATGGATGGTAAAGACTATGGACAATACAAGACGGTGACAGCGGCCTACCTGGCGTGGTGTCTTCGGAATGGCCCCGCTACCTGACTGCTGGCTCGCCATTGTTCTCGTCTTGCCTCACCTAAAACAATAACACCACGTTACAAAATTAATTTGACAAAAACGAAGGATATCAATGAAAACACATTGACGAAAATTCAGACAGAAAAAGTTTGAATGAAATGACGGGAAGGAATTGTTCAGTTGGAGAATAAAACGTGTCGCAATGCTTTGTTGTTGTTGTTGTTGTTGTTGTTGTTGTTGTTGTTGTTGTTGTTGTTGTTGTTGTTGTTGTTGTTGTTGTTGTTGTTGTATACTTTGTACATTAGAGCGTTCGGAACTTTTCAGTCGCAAAAATAGTACCGACACAGAACAGCTTCTCAACCCATTGCGCTATCGAGGATTCAAGCTGTTGCTGGCTCGTTATTTGTTTGGTTGCTGGGTGTTTATCGAAAGATAACTAGCTCTGCAAGTTTACAGAGGTAAAGGAGCAGAGGGGGGAATAATGCACAATAACACACAACATAAACAGATGTGTTAATTGACAGGACGTGCTGAATATCACCTGAGTTACCAACACGGAAGGAATATGGTGACAGTCAATGTGAAAGTGTACATACAACTGCTGGTGACAGCCTCGCGCTTTATTTGATCGTACACTCGGTCCGTATTATGTTATACACTGCACTCTGAGCTGTGGTCATGACATGTTCGTATCTATAGACATACACTGAGCTCTGAGCTGTAACGATCCCAAGAGAAGAGCTAAGAACACTTTACACACAGCCTGTAACACGTCTCTACTGTGGTCATGACATGTTCGTACAGACACACACTGAGCTCTGAGCTGTAACGATCCCGAGAGAAGAGCTAAAAGAACACTTTACACACAGCCTGTAACAAGTCTCTACTGTGGTCATGACGACATGTTCGTACAGACACACACTGAGCTCTGAGCTGTAACGATCCCAAGAGAAGAGCTATGAACACTTTACACACAGCCTGTAACACGTCTCTACTGTGGT
>NW_027125699.1:89588-116073 GCF_037325665.1 Littorina saxatilis
CCTTCTGGGCATGGACTGGATCAGATGCCGGATATCTTGCTGTGGGATGGTGTCCCACTCCTCCTGAAGTGCCTGCAATAGATCGCGGTGATTTGCCGGCGCTTCTTCTCGCCTGCGCACACGTCTGTCCAATTCATCCCAGAGGTGTTCTATCGGGTTCATGTCTGGCGACATGGATGGCCAGGGAAGCACCTGGACATGGTGGTCGGTGAGGAACTGGGTGGTGAGTCGTGCTGTGTGCGGGCGAGCGTTGTCCTGCTGGAATATGGCATCCTGGTCAGCCAGAAGAGGAAGGGCGTGTGAGCGCAGAATTTCCTCCACGTATCGCTGGGCAGTTATGCGCCCTTGGACGTGCACCAGGGTGCTCCTTCCAGCGGTATTGATCGCCCCCCACACCATGACGTCTCCACCACCATGAACGGGTGCCTCATCCACACAGTTGGGCGCGTAACGTTCGTTTACTCTCCGGTAGACCCTCCTCCGACCATCATGTCGCTGGAGCAGGAAGTAGGACTCGTCGCTGAACCACACGTGTCTCCAGTGATTCCGGACGGTCCAGCGAAGGTGCTGGTTGCCCCACTGCACTCGGTTCTGGCGATGGCGGCGGGTGAGGACAGCTCCTCTGTGAGGTCTGCGAGCTCTCAAACCAGTTTCATGCAGGCGGTTCCGCACGGTCTGGTCCGATAATCGGTGTGGCCCGGGGAGAGCCTGGACAGAAGATGAGGCCGACAGGAAACGATTCCGGAGGTGGCGGAGCCGTATGAAGCGGTCGTGAGCAGCAGTTGTCGCCCTTGGTCTTCCCGCTCGTGGCAAGTCAGCAACGGAGCCAGTGGCTTGAAACCTGACCCACAGTCTACTGATGGTGCTCTGGGACACGTGGAAGTGCCTGGCGATTGCACTTTGACTTTGGCCTGCTTGTAAACGACCCAATGCAATTTGGCGGTCTTCTCTGCTCAATCGGGCCATCTTTCGTCGCTGAATTGTCGTCTGATTTCTTTGTGGCGAACAATCCGCTTTTATGGGTTTTGGAAGACATGGTGAGAGCTCAATATTCCCCGAGTTTCACGAGATTACACTGAAGCATGACGAGTGGTCATGCCAAATGAGCAATTTTGACATTGTAGCCACTGATAACGCATGCGTCACGTGCAGAGCTCACTTGTGGCAATGGACGAAAGGTCGACGACCAGATAAACATTTTCTGCAGTTTGGTGGATATCCTTGTAGCCATATAACTAAATTATCCAAATATTACAAGCTATGCGTTTCTTTTTTTGAACAGTATAAAACTGCCTAGCAAGAATGTTTTGTTTCATAAAGACTTTGTAAACGACCATAAAGTAATGTTCCGTCCAATTCATTTGAATGGAAGGCTAGGTTTGGGTACACACATAAAGGCATGCGCGTACGCACGCACACACGCACACCCACAAACACACAGACAGACAGACAGACAGATAGACACACACACACACACACACACACACATACACACACACACACACTCGCACACACATGGCGTCGCCCATTTACACAGACAGTCAGACAGACAAGCAGACAGACATACAAACACACACACATATACACACATACACACATTCGCACATGCACATGACAGTCAGAAACACAACGACGCCCACTTACACACTAACACACACCCTTATAAGCGGGGGGTGAAAGCGTGGTGGCCAGTGACCCAGAAAAGAACACAAACCAACGCTCGAAGTTCGATTGCCTTACTTTTCTTTTCTGTTTCCTTTAAAAAAAAAAAAAATCATTGACTTTACCTGCTGGTTAACACTCGGTATGATCTGGGTCAGTGGAACATAACTTCTACGTGCAGCACACAGCGACACCGACACAATGGCAGCAGCAGTTTCAACACTGGGTATTGTTGCAGACTTTAGCGCGCTGTCCACGATTTTTTAAAGCACGAGTTTTGGAGTTTTGCCCTACTTGGTGACGTGGTATCTAACGAGCAGTTTTTGCAACTTTCCTCTGCGTGACTTATCTCGAAAGGGAAAGGTGAGGTCGGGGTACGTAACGCAATATCTAAACCTCCCTAGTGTCAGGGACAGGGACACGCAACACATCACATTACTCCATGACTCTGACTGTGTCGGCTAGGGGCTGGGGGCTGGGTGGGCTAGGTGCTGGGGGCTGGGTGGGCTAGGGGCTGGGAGCTGGGTGGGCAAGGGGCTGGGTGGGCTAGGGGCTGGGGGCTGGGTGGGCTAGGGACTGGGGGCTGGGTGGGCTAGGGGCGGGGGCTGGGTGGGCACATTCAACGTTTCACACCTACGCCAGATTGAAGTGATAAACAAGAGTCCGGTGTCTGAATCACTGAGAAGAATTACGACATGGAAGGAAGGAATACAAGTACCGGTTGAGACACAACACTGCTGAAGACAGTCTCACAAAGAATAGCACAGTTAAAACACAAAACGCAGCCTGGAACCGCAGCTTCACTTAAAACACTACAATCAACCTTTCACAGCTCTCTACAAGTCTTCACTGTCAGTTGGACGGCAGCTTGACTTAACACACTACAATCAACCTTTCACAGCTCTCTACAAGTCTTCACTGTCAGTTGGACGACAGCTTGACTTAAAACACTACAATCAACCTTTCACAGCTCTCTGCAAGTCTCCACTGTCAGTTGGACGACAGCTTCACTTAAAACACTACAATCAACCTTTCACAGCTCTCTACAAGTCTTCACTGTCAGTTGGACGACGGCTCCACTTAAAACACTACAATCAACCTTTCACAGCTCTCTACGAGTCTCCACTGTCAGTTGGACAGCAGCTTGACTTAAAACACTACAATCAACCTTTCACAGCTCTCTACGAGTCTCAACTCAACTCAACTCAACTCAACTCAAATTTATTAATCCATATGGAAATTATGTTGTAACAATACTCATTTCCAATCAAAAGAATAAGAATGCATACTAAACACAGTCTCACTAACGCAAACAGTCATCCGTCAAGTCAAGTCTGCCAACTCACAACTCACTCACACAACAACAGCAACAGCAATACAATTTAACAAAAACCATAATTCCAATAACAAAAAGACGTCCAAGAGTCCACCTCCACATCCACGCACACACAAGGTTTACAAAGCACCACATGTCGACTAGAACACCGCACATTTGGGCTACAGTAATACAGTTACTAAAAATACATACATTACAGATAACCCAGCAACAGAGTACAGTAATAATTATGACAGAGAAACATGATAGAGGCCTCTAACATGTGATTGGTTGAAAGCATGGATAGCTCTGGGAACAAAAGAATTGCGGAAACGTGACGTTCTAGCAACCATAGCCCTCAGTCTACCACTCCTGTCAATGCGTCGAGAGTCAAATTCAGGTTTCAGTGGGTGTGTCTCGTCAGCCAAAATTGAGGTCAGTCGGTCAGTCAGTCGTCTCTGGCAAACTGATTCAATGGTCTCTTGTTTCCTGCCTACAACAGATCCAGCCTTCTTGACTAGCTTTTCTAGCCTGTCACTATCCTGTTTACTAAGGTTACCCCCCCAGCACACACATGCATATGTCAACACGCTACCAACAGTGGACAGATAGAACATTTGCAGGATGTCATTACGAACAGAGAACGATCTAAGCTTCCTTAGACAGTACATTCGCGTGTGCGCTTTCTTCAAGATTTGGTCAGTGTTGGCATGCCAAGACAGCTTGTTGTCGATCACTACACCTAGGTAGCGATAGCTTTCAACCTGTTCGACTTCAACACCAGCTATCACGATAGGCTTGTGTGCTACCTTTTTTCTTCTAGTGTCAAAAATCATTTCTTTAGTTTTTCCTGTGTTCAAGTCCAGGTAATTCTCGTCGCACCAGTCCACAAAGCTGCTAACTTCTTGTCTGTAGTGTGTGTCATTGTCGTCAGTAATCTGTCCTGTAAGTCCAGTATCGTCAGCAAATTTGTCGATGAAGCACGGCCCGTGAGAACTCCTGCAGTCAGCAGTGTACAGGGAGAACAGAAAAGGTGACAATACTGTTCCCTGCGGAGCTCCTGTGTTGGTATTCAGTACACTAGATAGCGCGGTCTGCGGAGCACCGGTGTTTGTGTTCGGGCCATTAGATGGTACTGTACCAGCCCTAACAAACTGGGGTCGGTTGGTCAGATAGTCTGTGACCCACAATACAGTTGGAACGCTAATTTTCATCTTCAGTAGCTTTTCAGCAAGAAGGTGAGGCTGTATCGTATTGAATGCGCTAGAAAAGTCAAAAAACATCAGTCTAACACATGCTCCAGGTTTATCCAGATGAGAATAGATACTGTGCAACACATGTAAAACGGCATCCTCAACACTTCTACCCTTTCTATAGGCAAACTGCCACGGATCCATAAACTCCGCGGTAAGCACCTGAAGCTTCACTAATACTAGTCGCTCAAGAACCTTCATGACAGCAGAAGTCAATGCTACAGGTCGCAGGTCGTTCATCACTTTGACCGGGGTTTTCTTTGGAACTGGGACGATGCAAGATGTTTTCCAAAGGGATGGGATTTTTGACTGTGACAGAGACATGTTGAAAATCACAGTGAGAATTGAGCAAAGCTGCTCAGCACAAAAATGTAGGACTTTTGGTGTAATACCATCCGGGCCTGCTGCCTTCTTAGCATTAGACTTCTTGAGCTGTTTCACAACATCCTCCTCAGTCACAGACATGATTTCGCCCTGCTCATTCATAGGAGTGTTCACGAGTCGATCGGTCAGTTCAGTCCTGGTCTGGCTGAAATCATGCCTGTCAAACCGTTTGTAAAACGCATTGAGATCGTTCACATCATAGTCACTTGGAACAGAGCCACCCTTGCCACTACCCTTCTTACCCGTGTACCCACTCATCATCTTCATACCCTCCCACACCCTCTTCATATTGTTGTCCTTGAAATGTTCTTCTATTTTCTCTGTATATTGTCTCTTCCCTTCCTGTATCACAGTATTCAGTTTCTTCTGTATATTGTCTCTTCCCTTCCTGTATCACAGTATTCAGTTTCTTCTGTATGTTCTTTCGTTTTTCTTTGTCCTGAAAGTTCATTTTCTTCTCATTTATGACAGCCTTGATGTCCTTAGTAATCCATGGTTTATTGTTCTCCACTGTCAGTTGGACGACAGCTTGACTTAACACACTACAATCAACCTTTCACAGCTCTCTGCAAATCTCCACTGTCAGTTGGACGGCAGCTTCACTTAAAACACTACAATCAATCTTTCACAGCTCTCTGCAAGTCTTCACTGTCAGTTGGACGACAGCTTCACTTAAAACACTACAATCAACCTTTCACAGCTCTCTACAAGTCTCCACTGTCAGTTGGACGACAGCTTGACTTAAAACACTACAATCAACCTTTCACAGCTCTCTACAAGTCTTCACTGTCAGTTGGACGACAGCTTGACTTAAAACACTACAATCAACCTTTCACAGCTCTCTACAAGTCTTCACTGTCAGTTGGACGACAGCTTGACTTAAAACACTACAATCAACCTTTCACAGCTCTCTACAAGTCTTCACTGTCAGTTGGACGACAGCTTGACTTAAAACACTACAATCAACCTTTCACAGCTCTCTACGAGTCTCCACTGTCAGTTGGACGACAGCTTGACTTAAAACACTACAATCAACCTTTCACAGCTCTCTACAAGTCTTCACTGTCAGTTGGACGACAGCTTCACTTAAAACACTACAATCAACCTTTCACAGCTCTCTACAAGTCTCCACTGTCAGTTGGACGACAGCTTGACTTAAAACACTACAATCAACCTTTCACAGCTCTCTACAAGTCTTCACTGTCAGTTGGACGACAGCTTCACTTAAAACACTACAATCAACCTTTCACAGCTCTCTACAAGTCTCCACTGTCAGTTGGACGACAGCTTGACTTAACACACTACAATCAACCTTTCACAGCTCTCTACAAGTCTCCACTGTCAGTTGGACGACAGCTTCACTTAAAACACTACAATCAACCTTTCACAGCTCTCTACAAGTCTTCACTGTCAGTTGGACGACAGCTTCACTTAACTCATTCGCTGCGTGTCGGAACTGGAATTCCGACACCTGTGTTTAGCGTTGGCTGCGTGCCGGTACTTGAGTTCCGACGGATATCACGAATTTTTAACGGTGTAAACGGTCCTGCTGACCAAGGGAAACAACCCCTGCAATGAACTTCTATCTGTCTACAGTGGTACCATTCACTGTAAACAGTTCCTTCCCTTAAATTGTTGGGATTAATAAAAATTTTGTTGACGGTGTGCGACCCACGTGTTTTGACTTTTCCAAGATGGCGGATCGTTCTGCTGAGACGTAGTAACTTGAAAAGAGTGCTAGAACGTGTTATTCAGTACGGTTCTGATCTTGACCTCAGTGATGATGATAGTGGAGATGATATTTTAGATTCTGGTGACGATTTTGTGCCAATGGACGATCATTTGGGTGATGATTCGGGCAATGCAAGTGTCGATCATGACATTGTGTATGATGAACCCATGACGTAGAAAGTTTTTTTGTTTTGCTTCAAATTGGATATTTTGCCTGGATATGAAGACAACAAAAGGTATGTACTTTCAAATGTTTCATATATTTTCTAAAAGAGTAAGTTCCAAACTTTGCAAAAACATAAGGTATGTAAAGTTATCTTGTGTTGTTGATTTTTAATAATTTTTTCAAAATGGCTCTAAATCGCGCGTTGGCAGGGAACACAGGGGAAATTTAGACGCGCAGCGACTACAATCAACCTTTCACAGCTCTCTACAAGTCTTCACTGTCAGTTGGACGACAGCTTCACTTAAAACACTACAATCAACCTTTCACAGCTCTCTACAAGTCTTCACTGTCAGTTGGACGACAGCTTCACTTAAAACACTACAATCAACCTTTCACAGCTCTCTACAAGTCTTCACTGTCAGTTGGACGACAGCTTCACTTAAAACACTACAATCAACCTTTCACAGCTCTCTACAAGTCTTCACTGTCAGTTGGACGACAGCTTGACTTAAAACACTACAGTCAACCTTTCACAGCTCTCTACAAGTCTTCACTGTCAGTTGGACGACAGCTTCACTTAAAACACTACAATCAACCTTTCACAGCTCTCTACAAGTCTTCACTGTCAGTTGGACGGCAGCTTGACTTAAAACACTACAATCAACCTTTCACAGCTCTCTACAAGTCTTCACTGTCAGTTGGACGACAGCTTGACTTAAAACACTACAGTCAACCTTTCACAGCTCTCTACAAGTCCCCACTGTCAGTTGGACGACGGCTTCACACAAACACAGCTTGTCTGCAATGGGTTCTATAACTGACTTTTCAATTACAATTTTACGTGTCTGCCTTTATTTTAATAACACTTCGAATTCACTATCCAACATATTTACATTGATATTTATAATTCCATCTCTTTTTTACATTTAGTCAAGTTTTGACTAAATGTTTTAACATAGAGGGGGAATCGATATGAGGGTCGTGTGTGTGTGTGTGTGTGTGTGTGTGTGTGTGTGTGTGTGTGTGTGTGTGAGTGTGTGGTGTGTGTGTGTGTGTGTGTGTGTGTGTGTGTGTGTGTGTGTGTGTCTGTCTGTGCGTGTGTGTGTGTGTAGAGCGATTCAGACCAAACTACTGGACCGATCTTTATGAAATTTGTTTTTTTTCGATAAATACTTTTGATGACGTCATATATGGCTTTTTGTAAAAGTTGAGGCGGCACTGTCACACCCTCATTTAAAAATCTGAAAATTGTAATATTTTTTTATTTTATTATAAAACGATCCAAATTTACGTTCATCTTATTCTACATCATTTCCTGATTCCAAAAACATATACATATGTTATATTTAGATTAAAAACAAGCTCTGAAAATTAAAAATATAAAAATTATGATCAAAATTAAATTTCCGAAATCGATTTAAAAACAATTTCATCTTATTTCTTGTCGGTTCCTGATTCCAAAAACATATAGATATAATATGTTTGGATTAAAAACACGCTCAGAAAGTTAAAACGAAGAGAGGTACAGAAAAGCGTGCTATGCAGCACAGCGAAACCACAACCGCACTGAACAGGCTCGTCAGTTTCACTCCGTTATGCACAAGCGGCGGACTACGGTCATTGTGATGCCTTACGCGACTTGTTTATAACTGCGTTTTCAGTTGCGGTTCTTACTGCATTATATTTAAACATACGTTCAGTTTTGTTCCGATTATTTCACAGGCAGTGTGGAACGATATCATATGTCCATTTACCAAAATATCCTTTACAAAACAAATAATTATCACCAATAATCCATTCACGTAAAAATAAACTTTGCCCCTTATACAACACTTTGCAATTATCCCACAAACAAAATTCGTCTATTTTTACCTCTTCTCCAACCTCTGTTTTAAACCTATACTTATTTTCCAACCAACACCAGACAATTATACATTATTGTACACACAAAACATAAAGTAATTCGGTCAACAGATGTAGAAGTTATTAGCATTTTTGGGTGGCATTTTTTTGGGGGGGTTACACTGTATAAAATACAAATTGTGTGATTATCAAACAAATCACTGTCAGGAACTCGGGTAGGCCCCATGCAACCACTATATAAAGTGCATGTATATCACACTAGACTGCCCCATGCAACTAATATATCAAGTGTATGTATATCACACTAGACTTCCCCATGCAACCAATAAATAAAGTGCATGTATATTACACTAGACTGCTCCATGCAACCACTATATAAGTGCATGTATATCACACTAGACTGCCCTAAACAACCAATATATAAAGTACATGTATATCACACTAGACTACCCCATGCAACCAACATATACAGAGCACGTTTATCACACTAGACTGTCCCAAACAACCAATATACAAAGTGCATGTTTTTCACACTAGACTGCCCCATGCAACCAATATATAAAGTGCATGTTTTTCACACTAGACTGCCCCATGCAACCAATATATAAAGTGCATGTTTTTCACACTAGACTGCCCCATGCAACCAATATATAAAGTGCATGTTTTTCACACTAGACTGCCCCATGCAACCAATATATAAAGTGCATGTTTTTCACACTAGACTGCCACATGCAACCAATATATAAAGTGCATGTTTTTCACACTAGACTGCCCCATGCAACCAATATATAAAGTGCATGTTTTTCACACTAGACTGCCCCATGCAACCAATATATAAAGTGCATGAATATCACACTAGACTGCCCCATGCAACCAATATATATAAAGTGCATGTATATCACACTAGACTGCCCCATGCAACAAACTTGCAATGAAATTACTCAGTTTTGAGAAATACTACATGCAGTAGTAGGGATATATGTGAAGCTGCTAAGTATCGGTTAGCATATTCACGCAATCATATTCTAAAAGAGAGAGAAGGAGAGAGACAGAGACACAGAGAGAGACAGAGAGAGAGAAGGAGAGAGACAGAGACACAGAGAGAGACAGAGAGAGAGAGACAGACACTTAGACACAGAGACAGAGGGACACACACCGAGACGGAGAGACAGAGACACAGACAGACAGAGAGAGACAGAGACAGACACTTAGACACAGAGACAGAGGGACACACACCGAGACGGAGAGACAGAGACAAAGAAACAGAGACAGAGATCAGCTTACCTCTTTCAGTCACGATGACAACTGCACCAGGCTCCCTGTAACGCTGCTCGGGCTGTTTTCTTTCACAGCGTGCGCTCCTCGTATGACTGCGGTTCACGTGTTACGTTAGGTGTCGGTCCCTTCAATTCTGTGTAACACCAAAAGAGCGCTGCAGTCTGTTGTTCCCTCAAATCAGATGCTGCCTATTCTCACCGCTGATTGTGTGTGTTGCACAAAAGGTGAGCTACGCTTTTCTTTAGACTTGTGAGTTTCCCCGCTGGAAAACTGGAGTCGGAATATTTTTCAGCCTGAATCAGACAAAATCTGCGCGCCGTCTATCGTCCGTTCAATACTGACAAACTGTCACACATTGCATAATGTCCTAATATATACGGTATGTGAGTACATTGATTACAGTGCATGTCTATATATCACGCCTTATCAGTCCCTGCTGTGTTTTGAGGACTGCAGCGAACACAGAGGTGGCCACAAGAGACAGGCTGAAAGCTACAGTCCTCTCTGTGTAGTCCGTGTTGTAGATCACCACTGATCAGCCCCTCTCTTTGTAGTCCGTGTTGTAATCACCACTGATCAGCCCCTCTCTGTGTAGTCCGTGTTGTGGATCACCACTGATCAGTCCCTCTCTGTGTAGTCCGTGTTGTAGATCACCACTGATCAGCCTCTCTCTGTGTAGTCCGTGTTGTAGATCACCACTGATCAGCCCCTCTCTGTGTAGTCCGTGTTGTAGATCACCACTGATCAGCCCCTCTCTGTGTAGTCCGTGTTGTAGATCACCACTGATCAGCCTCTCTCTGTGTAGTCCGTGTTGTAGATCACCACTGATCAGCCCCTCTCTGTGTAGTCCGTGTTGTAGATCACCACTGATTAGCCCCTCTCTGTGTAGTCCGTGTTGTAGATCACCACTGATCAGCCTCTCTCTGTGTAGTCCGTGTTGTAGATCAACCCTGATCAGCCCCTCTCTGTGTAGTCCGTGTTGTAGATCACCACTGATCAGCCCCTCTCTGTGTAGTCCGTGTTGTAGATCACCACTGATCAGCCCCTCTCTGTGTAGTCCGTGTTGTAGATCAATACTGATTAGCCCCTCTCTGTGTAGTCCGTGTTGTAGATCACCTCTGATCAGCCTCTCTCTGTGTAGTCCGTGTTGTAGATCACCACTAATCAGCCCCTCTATGTGTAGTCCGTGTTGTAGATCACCCCTGATCAGCCCCTCTCTGTGTAGTCCGTCTTGTAGATCACCTCTGATCAGCCTCTCTCTGTGTAGTCCTTGTTGTAGATCACCACTGATCAGCCCCTCTCTGTGTAGTCCGTGTTGTATATCACCACTGATCAGCCCCTCTCTGTGTAGTCCGTGTTGTAGATCACCACTGATCAGCCCCTCTCTGTGTAGTCCGTGCTGTAGATCACCACTGATCAGCCTCTCTCTGTGTAGTCCGTGTTGTAAATCACCACTGATCAGCCTCTCTCTGTGTAGTCCGTGTTGTAGATCACCACTGATCAGCCCCTCTCTCTGTAGTCCGTTTTGTAGATCACCACTGATCAGCCTCTCTCTGTGTAGTCCGTGTTGTAGATCACCACTGATCAGCCTCTCTCTGTGTAGTCCGTGTTGTAGATCACCACTGATCAGCCCCTCTCTGTGTAGTCCGTGTTGTAGATCACCACTGATCAGCCCCTCTCTGTGTAGTCCGTGTTGTAGATCACCACTGATCAGCCCCTCTCTGTGTAGTCCGTGTTGTAGATCACCACTGATCAGCCTCTCTCTGTGTAGTCCGTGTTGTAGATCACCACTGATCAGCACCTCTCTGTGTAGTCCGTGTTGTAGATCACCACTGATCAGCCCCTCTCTGTGTAGTCCGTGTTGTAGATCACCACTGATCAGCCCCTCTCTGTGTAGTCCGTGTTGTAGATCACCACTGATCAGCCCCTCTCTGTGTAGTACGTGTTGTAGATCACCACTGATCAGCCCTTCTCTGTGCAGTCCGTATTGTAGATCACCACTGATCAGCCTCTCTCTGTGTAGTCCGTGTTGTAGATCACCACTGATCAGCCCCTCTCTGTGTAGTCCGTGTTGTAGATCACCACTGATCAGTCCCTCTCTGTGTAGTCCGTGTTTTTTGTTGAAGCAGCCAAGCTGTTTGTGTTAGCGGTGGTAGCAAGAACAAGGGTCATATTCTTACTGCAGGAAAAGCCTGGCATGTAAATGAAGCAGCCAAGCTGTTTATGTTAGCGGTGGTAGCAAGAACAAGGGTCGTGTTCTGTGTGCAGGGAAGGCCTGTGTGTGTCATGTTGATTACCATGCAAGGTGGCTGACACGGGGAGGCCTGTGTGTGTCATGTTGATTACCATGCAAGGTGGCTGACACGGGGAGGCCTGTGTGTGTCATGGTGATTACCATGCAAGGTGGCTGACACGGGGAGGCCTGTGTGTGTCATGGTGATTACCATGCAAGGTGGCTGACACGGGGAGGCCTGTGTGTGTCATGTTGATTACCATGCAAGGTGGCTGACACGGGGAGGCCTGTGTGTGTCATGGTGATTACCATGCAAGGTGGCTGACACGGGGAGGCCTGTGTGTGTCATGTTGATTACCATGCAAGGTGGCTGACACGGGGAGGCCTGTGTGTGTCATGTTGATTACCAAGCTGGCTGACACGGGGAGGCCTGTGTGTGTCATGTTGATTACCATGCAAGGTGCCTGACACGGGGAGGCCTGTGTGTGTCATGGTGATTACCATGCAAGGTGGCTGACACGGGGAGGCCTGTGTGTGTCATGGTGATTACCATGCAAGGTGGCTGACACGGGGAGGCCTGTGTGTGTCATGGTGATTACCATGCAAGGTGGCTGACACGGGGAGGCCTGTGTGTGTCATGGTGATTACCATGCAAGGTGGCTGACACGGGGAGGCCTGTGTGTGTCATGTTGATTACCATGCAAGCTGGCTGACACGGGGAGGCCTGTGTGTGTCATGTTGATTACCATGCAAGGTGGCTGACACGGGGAGGAATGTGTCTTTCAGCATGGCTACGTGTGTTCACCCCAGTCCTCGCTTCTCTCAAACTAATGCACATCCGGGTTATGATCGGCTCCCGTTTAGTTGTCAGGGCGAGGGTGGTCGTGGAGGGGGACAGGGGACGGGAGGGGGTACTCTACCTTATCAGCGGTGTTGCACCTTTTCTTGCTGGTCCAATCCAGTTTCAACAAGGAACATTCACAACCTCCCTGTTTACATTACTAGGTGTACGGCCTTAAAGGCACAGTGCGCCTCCCGTAAACCATCACAGATACTGTCAGGCTTTTACACACAGTACAAACACCCTTTCATTTAAACACTCTCCGCTTGAGAACATCTCAGGTGCCCTCCGTAAAGAGCGAGCAATTTTCAAAGAATGTTTTGCGTAGTTTATCTTACCCCTGAGCCATCATGAACCCGTGTGATCCAGTTTCCCTTTTTGGCTCACGTAAGTGTAGCCTATGCGATGGTAAACTTTGTCTGTCTGTGCGTGCGTGCGTGTGTATGTGATAGAAACTTTAACATTTGACTGAACACCGAAATACTAATTTCACCTGGTTATTATCCAAGCAACATCTTCAGAGTATTGAAGCAATGATCAACATTTCGTCAGCATGTGTGCAGTTAAAGCGTATATCCAAAGACAACGGGTGGTGCCGTGGGGGGGGGGGGGGGGGGGGGGGTTTCGGGGTAAAAGCAGGCGATTGGTTTGTGTCGTGTGTGGTATGTAGACCAGGTCAGGGGTCAAGATCAGGTCAGGTCGCGTGAAGGATTGTGGTATAGATTCACTTTTCAGTTCTCACCCGTCTGCATTCGCCGATTCGGGGAAGACGATTTCACATTGTTCGGTTTCTTAGCTCCAGAAAAATAGATAAAGAAGATACCAAAGGAGATGTCCTACAGTTTGATCTGCACAGCGTTTTTTCAGTGTCTGCACGAGGAAGAGCTGTCGAAAGCGCAGTGTCGATCTGGCCATCTGGCAGTCGTGTCCCCGGTAAGTATATACAGACAGATTTAGTGTCTCCCACTCTTACAACGTGTTACCTAAGCTTACTGATAATCCGTTTTGTTTAATTTCTTTTTATTTCAGCAGACACGGATATCAAACACAGTGCTAGGCAGTCACCTCTAGTGAAATGAGTTGATCTGAAGTGCCTGTAATGTTTGGATGTCTTTGTTCTTGGTTCGACTTATGTGAATTTCAAAACTTGCAGTTGAGTCTCAAGTTTACTCTGCCCGTTTAAAACTGTCCACCGTTTATTTGAACATGCAGATACAGTCAAGCACGCTTAAGCCGAACTCGCCCGGGGAATGGAAAATCGTTTCGCTTTTCCGAGTTTGTGCATATCCGAGTTCGGATAAGCCAAACCTTTCCCGAGAAATTACCCTGCAGTTCGGCTTAAGCGAGTTTTTTCAGGATAAGTTTTAAAATCACTTAAAATCTATCTCTCTCTCTCTCTCTCTCTCTCTCTCTCTCTCTCTCTCTCTCTCTCTCTCTCTCTCTCTCTCTCTCTCTCTCTCTCTCTCTCTCTCTCTCTCTCTCTCTCTCTCTGTGCGTGGTGTGTGTATGTGTGTGTGTGTGTGTGTGTGTGTGTGTGTGTGTGTGTGTTTAAATGAATAACATCAAAACAGTGACAAGCTACAAGTGCTTTCTTCAGTGGAGCTTTATTAATACCTCAAAGCCAACTGTAAAAATAAATGGGGAAAACAGTGACACATCTCAGAAACAAAACCAAAGATTCCACAAGCAACTACGCTTTTGTTAAAAGGATTCCAAGTAATGTTTCATGAAACCCTCTCCATAAAAGAAAAACAAGAAACAAAATAGACAATTTTTCTCTGTGGTCATAAATCAAGATCAAATCTCCGTAAACATAGATTGTAGGGAAATGTTTTGTTTTGCTGCATGTTTATTGTAGTTTGATCTTCATCACTCGCTCAAAATGAGCACATACATTCCTCAGGTAGATTTGCTCTTCACAAAGATCTCTTCCTTCGATTGAAAAAAGAGGTTTGTATGAGAGCCACTTGTTTTTGAACACTGCAACAGTTGTTTGGAACATGCTGGCAGCCGCAAGGATTTCAACGTCACATCACGTGACACGTGTATTTCTTGATCAATGTGGCACACGTCATCAGTTTCCCCGCATACTCAAAAACAGGTGACGTGTTAGTTTCCGTAGGATAATTATAGCCGTGACGAAATATGTTAATCTTCCTGACGTGTTTTTCAAGGAAAAAATAAAAAAAAGTCTCTCCCACAGTGTTTAGAGTTTGGCTTATCTGTCGAAATCACGTTTGAGATGTCCGTGTTTGAGTTAGCTATTTTTTTTTTTTTTTACAGAGTTTGGCTTATCCGAATTAGAAATAGTCTTACAAAGAGGGGGATCTGGCGAGGAATTGGTTTTGGTTTCAGATATCCGAGCTTTTTGCTTAAGCGTGTTTCGTTTAGGCGAGTGCGGCTGTATAAGGAAACGGAATGAATCTGTTCTCAAAATCAACATTATTACGATTTTGCCCCAGTTTCAAAACATGCTCTGTCAAGGTTCTGTCTGTAAAATTTGGTACCTTGCAACAACTTCCTTAAATTTGAAAGACAGTTTTTGAATGCTAGATCTATAGATCTGTATCGCGTTTCATTCTTTGATTGTACTGTTTGCTGTTTAAGTAATATCATGATTCGCTAACGTTTGGTAAACTTACATTGCAACAGCTTCCTCGTCCTTGTTGGCATTTTCTTTCAAGGCAGCACAACGTAAAATTAGCTTCTTTTGGACAGCAGGTAGAATGCGAGTTTTGAGACAACGACAGTCGTCCAAACAAATGGACTGGGAATAGTGCGTTGACTGTGTTGACCGTCAGAATTATTTTAAGAACCAGGCTGCTGCAGTCAGTTGACATGTTTCGCATATTGTAGTGTTCCCATGCTGCAGAGGTAAAGTGGCTTGTATAACCCGACCATTCAGTATCAAAACACTGTTTATATTTGTGTAGGTTGTAGTCATCACAGCTAATCGCATTTTGCCTTTTGTTTCAGAAAGGAGGATAAGCTACAACAAGAACGACGCTGAGAGTGTGTCAGATATTATGCCTCAGCCACATGGCGACTTCCGAATTTAGATCCACTCGGCATGGTGACAAGTCTTGATGAAAAGTATAAGATTGAGGACAGCAGTGGAAAAAGTGACCACATGGCAGGTACCTATTGCTTAGTGTCTGCAGTGCAAAAAGACAGATAAGGTGATGGTAGATTTCCAATTGAACACAGTACCTTCATGTCTACTGCTGATTTACGACGGACAAGCTACAATCCAGGGCAGAGAAAACTGCAGCGGCACTTAAACCCAGAGCGTCGGATTGAAATTCCGAATCCGTAACCACTGCACTATGCTACTCGTCTAGAAAAAGCACTATGCAAAGATGTGTTATCAGTTATTCAGTCGTGGTAGTTTGAAAGCTCACCACCTTCGCCGAATGACTCGAGCACGGTTTTTTCGGTCAGTAAATGATCGTACTGTCGGTTTTGAGCCCCTCTGTTTCAAGCTTTTCACCTAAATTAAACAAGAATGTCACAGTTCGTGTCTATGGTGCAAGGTAGCCGACCGTCTCATCAGTTGTAGCTAAGTTACGACAGTTGCTCGATTGACGCATTTCACGTCTTCAATATTGTGTCTGAGCTCATTTCCCAATGAGCTGCCTTTAAAACCAGAATGTCAGGCAATTGTAGCATGCGTTGGAGGTTTCTTTTAGATGGGTAAGGACCTTTTAAGATGCGATATCGTCGTATAAATGATGAAATTAACTTTGAAAGTGGGAACTTTGGAAGCAAAGTTGCCAGCTACTCGGTATGCACGAGCTAACTTGAACGCCGAAGTAGTGGCTTTGAGAGTCCTGAGTTCAAGGTCGAGGAAATTGGGGGAATCCCAATTAGTGCGCATGCGTTTGTAATCGGTAGGCTTGGCGACCAGAAGAAACAAATCTCATCGCGAGTTCGTAAATGGGCGAACGTTGATCGCGCTGTAGCTTTTACTATAGTTGTTGTTTTTGACTGGTTGAACGAAATGGTCTGTTCAAAGCTGTGATGATTGTTTTGAAATTGAATGACTCTGTGATAATGATTGTGTTGACCAGAATGTTGGGGAGAATAAAACTTTTTTTGTTTATGTGGTAGCGAAGTCGGTTATGTTAAACCTCTTTTTTTTTTAATGATTGTGTATCGGTAAAACTGTTTGGTTAGAGCGAAAGTTTTGGGCTACTGGTCAATTTAAAAAGGCAGAACTCAAGTTTGTTGGGGAATCAAGATATAAGGTGTAGTGAAAAGAAGATAAGTTCAGTAACTTTCATATTAATTGGGAAAATGTGTGTCCAATTTTTTACAAAAGATAAAATGTTGTACTTAGGTGTCAGTAAATTATATTTGTCCTCGTTAATTGTGAACAGGATGTATGTTTATGTAAAGTTGGAAGTCAAGATTGGATGTGTTTATCCTACGCGCGTGTGTGCATATGTGTGTTAGACATAGAACACTGTATTATCTCAATTTCGAGAAACTCGGGTGTGGTGAATCTCAACAAACAACATAAAACGTAAGAAAAGAAATAAAATATCGAGACGCAAATAATCAGCTCATAATAGTATGGGTGTGGGGTGGGGGGTGGGGGTGCACACACACACACACACACACACACACACACACACACACACACACCGTCGAACACACACACACACACACACACACACACACACACACACACACACACACACACACACACACACATACACACAAACTTATTTTTAGAAGACGAAGTTCAAGTTCGTCTTGGCAAATTTGTTACGGATTGTTTTAGCATTGTATAATGCATTATTTGTTGTTTGTTGTGTCAATAACTTTACTGGTTCATGACAATAAACATTATTCTATTCTATTCTATATTCTATTCTATTCTATTCACACACACACACACACACACACACACACACACGCACGCGCACACAAACACACGCACAATTATACCCGCACGCACGCACAGGCAGGCAGGCAGGCACTCGCACAAATACATACAAACACTTTCACACACACGCACACGCACGCACACACACACACACACACACACACACACACACACAAACACACACACAAACACACACACACACACATACACATGTGCGCGCGTGCACTGCAAACGAATGAATGAATGAACAGACGCACACCTACACACGCACGCACGCACGCACGCACACACACACACGCACACACACACACACACACACACACACACACACACACACACGTACACGCACACTCTCACACAAACACACAATCACACTCTCACACAAACACACACTCACACATGCACACAAAGACGCCCATTTAAATATAAACACCCCCTCCTATAAGCGGGGATGACATTTTAAGAGTGGTGGCCAGTGACCCAGAACGAACAAAAGTCAAAGCTGGCAACTCAGGTTTGTATTCAGGGTAATTTACACGAAATGCACGCACGAGATACGACTTTTCTTTCTAGTTTCTCTTTTTGGGACTTTCATTTGCGTTAGATCGGTTTTATATTAAAAACCGAAGAAAAGCCCTGCTATTTTGCACTGAGAAACTTTGGAAGCAGCGTGTTTACTCCTGGGTTTCGCTGTAGTACAATTAACCTTACTTACTTCCTCGCTTGCTTCAAAAGTAAGCACTTTTTCCGTCCCATGCATGCGAAATTGAGGATGTACTTCCGATGTCGCTCAAAACGTAGGAAGTTGTCGCAAACTACCATCAATTAGCCTACTTCCTCGCTTTGCTTCGAAGTAAGCCTTTCTTCCGGCCCATGCATACAATAGTGAGGCAAGTTCTTCCGATGTCACTCAAAACTTCCAGAGTTTTCGCGAACTTCCCCCATAAGCATACGGGCCCTGGGTAGCACCACTCGCACTGCTGCTAGCTTTCTAGCTTTCTAGTTGGAGTAGGCGACCCAAGTGTCCCAGTATTGGGATAATAGAGATATAACAATGACAAAGGAGAACATGATATGTCTGTTGTGGCATGCACCAAAAGGAATGTAACTTTAAAGTGCACGTGTACCTTTGAGCAAGCACTAGGACAAGGTCCCTTGCACTTGAGACGGTCTGGGTAACAGTGTCGTTAATCAAACTAAAAACCGTGTAGCGCCTGTCACTGATAAGAGCTCTGCCAGATTGATTGAGTTTGTCACTCTGACTCGACCATAAAGCATTAGCTGTCGGGGAAGGGCTATGGATTCGGAGCACTTTGTTTTCTTACTGATACCCACTTTATTTTCACGCCAAGAAGTTGTGTACGTGTTGTTTGTTTTCTGTCCGGGGAGCGTTATAGTGCCAAGGCACACACACACACTCAACACTATAGTTGGTGGTACTGCTTACAATATCATGGACAAACCATCGTAAAACCATAATATTGCACTATTAATGGTTCTGAAGAGTGCAGTGGACAAGCAGAAAGGCATTCTGTATGTGACAACTTTCAGTAAATTTGAGGAAATAGTGGAGTTTTCTTCTGCTTTGACCTTTTAATTTTAAGTTGAGATTTGTATCTTGCATACTGCCACACTTGCTTCAAATACTCAATCCATTGGCAACCGACCTAGGTTCCTAGTTTTGTCAGGGCGCAACGCTAAGTACAGTCACCCGTGGTCATTTTGTGTCGACAATCTGGGTCACATCCCTCTTGTTTGTATCATGCGCGCGTGTTTTCACAACATTGGCTCAAAACGTAGGCTTCTCTAAAGAGAAAATGTCTTAGGCTGTATGAAAGTGTCAAAAAACACAAGTTTGTTTAAAGAAACACCTTTTTTCCAAAAAAGAGCAATAACTGTTGTCTGGTGCGACCAAAGGGAGATAATTCACAAATCTAACATATTTTCATATAGAGCAATCAATAAGCTTTACATTGATATATACTATGCCTTGACTTGTGTATGTTATGAACATGTACCACTTGTTTGAAATCAAAGGCAGAATTCTCAATCATTATTACACGATCTGTAAGTAGGGTGACGGGAGGGGGGGGGGGGGGTGTCCTAATTGTGGTAGGGGTATATTAGTTGAGGGTCCGGGAGCATGCCCCCCCGCCCTCCCACTCCTGAAAACATCCCCCCCTCCCACTCCTGAAAACATTAGATTAAAATAATTATGTGAAATCTGGCGCATTCTGGGGGTATTTGTTGTTTTAACCATTGGAGGAGGTACTTGGTCAGGCCAGGGGGAGGTCCGGGCAACAGGACCCCCCCTCCCCCCCCCCTGGATCCGGCCCTGCACACATTAGAGGCGTTCCACACCTATATACTGTTAAATGTTCCCAATATACTTTGTTCCCGCGTTAAACACAGGATCAACAATAGATATAATGAATACAGGTTAAGCTGTTTGATATAGCAATTTCTTTGTTTCGAATTTTTGTTTCTTCCCAAAATTAATCGACTTTAAGCGTCACATTAAGAGTTTACCACCACCCTGCGCCCCACCCCCTTCTTACCAATGTGTAACAAAGGTGTAACAGACTAACGGTGTTATGTGCATCATAACGGCTGTTCGGACAGACGCACATTTTTTGGAGAGGATAACTGTAGCGAATGCAAATGTTTATGAGCGCTCATCTTATTTTTTTCAGAACTGAGGTGGTCCAAATAAGGAACAATTCATATAACCAGTCTTTCCCTCTAGCAGTTGAGAGAGAGAGAAAGAGAGAGAGAGAGGGATGATGATGATGATGATGATGGAACTTTATTTTTCAAGGATAGAGGTTTAAGGCGACGCCTTTTCTTACAACCGGTCCTTACTTCTAATACAAATATCTAATAAATGATAAACAAGTAAAGCAACATGACAAATAAACAAAGTAAACAAACGAACCAGCAAACAATCGACAAGTAAGCAAACAAGCAAATAAACATAAACAATAAAATGGCAAAGTAAGCAACATACAAATTGAAAGAGAGAGAGAGAGAGAGAGAGAGAGAGAGAGAGAGAGAGAGAGAGAGAGAGAGAGCGAGAGAGAGAGACACAGAGAGACAGAGACACAAAGAGAGATAGAGAGAGAGAGTGATAGAGAGAGAAAGTGACAAATGGATTTGTACATAATTCAGTATTGGATGGTTTAAACAAATGTGTACAGATTGGCTTGCCATACTTGTAGTTATCACGGCTTGACCGCGTGATCCTAGCAGCACCTGTTGAGATGAGGTGACCTATTTTTGTAAGGCGTATCTCCATTGGCTGCTGTGGACCAATGAGAAAGAAGAGTGTTAACATTGTTGGATGTGAAGAGACGTGTTTCTGGATGTCTCCACGTTGGGCTGTAACGCTGCTCACCAAACACTGAGGTCGAACACCGTACGACTCGTGTTGTGGAAGAATCATGAGTGATTCTATGCTGTAAATATACAGGTATTTATTGAATTGTATTTTGCTCAGTAATATTGACTTGTGAAATGACTGTGAGAGTCATGTTGTAAATTGGGTTGGAGAAGCGTGAGCTGTGTCAGCCATTTTGAAAAGGAATGTTGTATGTTCTTTTGGTAATGAAGTTACTTGTAAATGAGCTGGTGTAAATAATATAACAGCATAAGTTAGTGGACGGATAGTTGAACAGTATTGAGAAAGAATAGCAGTATTATTTCGTAGAAAAGTTTATCTAAGAATTGAGACTTATGGTAGCATAAACTTTTTACGCAGCACCCCGGTCGGAGTGACGAATGGCACCGCTCGGCGGCGGGAGAGAGATAGACGGGCATTCCCTCCTTAGCGTCACGAATCCGTTGATTGTGGGCGCAAGGTTGAATCAGCGCTGGAGTACTGGAAACCGGTGGAGCCTCACCCCATAGTCACCATGAGCTGTATTTCGTCGTGGGTGATATGGATCCAGGGTATGTACCCGCTTAAGAGTGTGGAGTCACTGTATGTGTGAACTACCACTGAAGAAACATAATCGTCAGAAAGATTGTGTGAGACGAAGACGTCGTCAACTAAGAATTACGTGACATGTGAAATGTGCGTAAAGTGAAACTGTGTTAAACAGGAAACCTAATCGTTAGAAGAATTGTGTGAAACGAGAACTTCATCAATCGTGAGACAGTTAGTCTCCTATGGCAATCCGAATGGTGCAAAAGTCCCTTTTAGCTCTTGATGTCTAAATAACACATTATTTAGCTAAATAACGCGTTATTTAGCTAAACAATGCTTTATTTAGCTATATCATGCATTATTTAGCTAAATAATGCATTGTTTAAATTAAACAATGCATTATTTACAGATACAGAAAAAAGAGAGCCCAGAGCACTAAATAATGCATTGTTTAGCATAAATAAGAGATTGTGTTTGTAAATAACTCATTATTTATAAATAATTACGCGTTTTCTCTAAACAATATATTATATGTAAATAAAGTGTTATTTAAATAAATAAAATATTATTTAGATAAATAAAATATTATTTATCTAAATAAAATATTATTTAGATAAATAAAATATTGTATGTAAATAAAATATTATTTATCTAAATAAAATATTATTTATCTAAATAAAATATTATTTAGATAAATAATTTATTATTTAGATAAATAATTTATTATTTAGATAAATAATTTATTATTTAGATAAATAATTTATTATTTAGATAAATAATTTATTATTTACTGTTTTTGCCTTGAAATAGTATTATTACACTAAATAATGCTTTATATAGCTATATAATAGGTTTCCGCTATATAATTCATGATTTGGTAAATAATACATTATATACCGTAAATAAAATATTATATACCGTAAACAATTCATTGTTTAGCGCATCGCGAAGCCGTTTTTTCTCTTGTTGTTTTTTTCCACGTGTTTCCGTGGATCCACGAGAGCTCTGTTGATTCTCAAACTGACCAATCAGACAACTAGCATCTGTACACTAATTAAAGTCCCATTGTTGAGTGTGACGAAAACTCGTGGTGACGATTTTAAAACATGTTGGGTCACGCATGGTCCAATCTTACATGGTCCAATCTTACATGGTCCAACCTTACATGGTCCAACCTTACATGGTCCAACCTTACATGGTCCAATCTTACATGGTCCAACCTTACATGGTCCAACCTTACATGGTCCAATCTTACATGGTCCAATCTTACATGGTCCAACCTTACATGGTTCAACCTTTCATGGTCCAATCTTGCATGGTCCAATCTTACATGGTCCAATCTTACATGGTCCAACCTTACATGGTCCAACCTTACATGGTCCAACCTTACATGGTCCAATCTTACATGGTCCAACCTTACATGGTCCAACCTTACATGGTCCAATCTTACATGGTCCAATCTTGCATGGTCCAATCTTGCATGGTCCAACCTTACATGGTCCAATCTTACATGGTCCAACCTTACATGGTCCAACCTTACATGGTCCAATCTTACATGGTCCAATCTTACATGGTCCAACCTTACATGGTTCAACCTTACATGGTCCAATCTTACATGGTCCAATCTTGCATGGTCCAATCTTACATGGTCCAACCTTGCATGGTCCAACCTTGCATGGTCCAATCTTACATGGTCCAACCTTACATGGTCCAACCTTACATGGTCCAATCTTACATGGTCCAACCTTACATGGTCCAACCTTACATGGTCCAATCTTACATGGTCCAATCTTGCATGGACCAATCTTGCATGGTCCAACCTTGCATGGTCCAATCTTACATGGTCCAACCTTACATGGTCCAACCTTACATGGTCCAACCTTACATGGTCCAATCTTGCATGGTCCAATCTTACATGGTCCAACCTTGCATGGTCCAACCTTGCATGGTCCAATCTTACATGGTCCAATCTTACATGGTCCAACCTTACATGGTCCAACCTTACATGGTCCAACCTTACATGGTCCAATCTTACATGGTCCAACCTTACATGGTCCAACCTTGCATGGTCCAATCTTACATGGTCCAACCTTACATGGTCCAACCTTACATGGTCCAACCTTACATGGTCCAATCTTACATGGTCCAACCTTACATGGTCCAACCTTACATGGTCCAATCTTACATGGTCCAATCTTGCATGGTCCAATCTTACATGGTCCAACCTTGCATGGTCCAACCTTGCATGGTCCAATCTTACATGGTCCAATCTTACATGGTCCAACCTTACATGGTCCAACCTTACATGGTCCAACCTTACATGGTCCAATCTTACATGGTCCAACCTTACATGGTCCAATCTTACATGGTCCAATCTTACATGGTCCAACCTTACATGGTCCAACCTTACATGGTCCAACCTTACATGGTCCAATCTTACATGGTCCAACCTTACATGGTCCAACCTTACATGGTCCAATCTTACATGGTCCAATCTTGCATGGTCCAATCTTGCATGGTCCAACCTTACATGGTCCAACCTTGCATGGTCCAACCTTACATGGTCCAACCTTACATGGTCCAATCTTACATGGTCCAACCTTACATGGTCCAACCTTACATGGTCCAATCTTACATGGTCCAACCTTACATGGTTCAACCTTACATGGTCCAATCTTACATGGTCCAATCTTGCATGGTCCAATCTTACATGGTCCAACCTTGCATGGTCCAACCTTGCATGGTCCAATCTTACATGGTCCAACCTTACATGGTCCAACCTTACATGGTCCAACCTTACATGGTCCAATCTTACATGGTCCAACCTTACATGGTCCAACCTTACATGGTCCAATCTTACATGGTCCAATCTTGCATGGTCCAATCTTGCATGGTCCAACCTTGCATGGTCCAATCTTACATGGTCCAACCTTACATGGTCCAACCTTACATGGTCCAATCTTACATGGTCCAACCTTACATGGTCCAACCTTGCATGGTCCAATCTTACATGGTCCAATAATATATATGGACCATGTAAGATTGGACCATGTAAGGTTGGACCATGTAAGATTGGACCATGTAAGGTTGGACCATGCACGATTGGACCATGTAAGGTTGGACCATGTAAGATTGGACCATGCAAGGTTGGACCATGTAAGGTTGGACCATGTAAGATTGGACCATGCAGGGTTGGACCATGCAAGGTTGGACCATGTAAGATTGGACCATGCAAGATTGGACCATGTAAGATTGGACCATGTAAGGTTGAACCATGTAAGGTTGGACCATGTAAGATTGGACCATGTAAGATTGGACCATGTAAGGTTGGACCATGTAAGGTTGGACCATGTAAGATTGGACCATGTAAGGTTGGACCATGTAAGGTTGGACCATGTAAGGTTGGACCATGCAAGGTTGGACCATGTAAGATTGGACCATGTAAGGTTGGACCATGTAAGGTTGGACCATGCAAGGTTGGACCATGTAAGATTGGACCATGCAAGATTGGACCATGCAAGATTGGACCATGTAAGATTGGACCATGTAAGGTTGGACCATGTAAGGTTGGACCATGTAAGGTTGGACTATGTAAGGTTGGACCATGTAAGGTTGGACCATGTAAGGTTGGACCATGTAAGATTGGACCATGTAAGATTGGACCATGCAAGGTTGGACCATGTAAGGTTGGACCATGTAAGATTGGACCATGTAAGGTTGGACCATGTAAGGTTGGACCATGTAAGGTTGGACCATGTAAGATTGGACCATGTAAGATTGGACCATGCAAGGTTGGACCATGCAAGGTTGGACCATGTAAGATTGGACCATGTAAGGTTGGACCATGTAAGGTTGGACCATGTAAGATTGGACCATGTAAGATTGGACCATGCAAGGTTGGACCACGCAAGGTTGGACCATGTAAGATTGGACCATGCAAGATTGGACCATGTAAGATTGGACCATGTAAGGTTGAACCATGTAAGGTTGGACCATGTAAGATGGGACCATGTAAGATTGGACCATGTAAGGTTGGACCATGTAAGGTTGGACCATGTAAGATTGGACCATGTAAGATTGGACCATGCGTGACCCAACATGTTTTAAAATCGTCACCACGAGTTTTCGTCACACTCAACAATGGGACTTTAATTAGTGTACAGATGCTAGTTGTCTGATTGGTCAGTTTGAGAATCAACAGAGCTCTCGTGGATCCACGGAAACACGTGGAAAAAAACAACAAGAGAAAAAACGGCTTCGCGATGCGC
Source organism: Littorina saxatilis (assembly GCF_037325665.1). Classification (NCBI taxonomy): domain Eukaryota; kingdom Metazoa; phylum Mollusca; class Gastropoda; order Littorinimorpha; family Littorinidae; genus Littorina; species Littorina saxatilis. Next base: position 115,399 of record NW_027125699.1, read on the forward strand.
TAAACAATGAATTGTTTACGGTATATAATATTTTATTTACGGTATATAATGTATTATTTACCAAATCATGAATTATATAGCGGAAACCTATTATAGCTATATAAAGCATTATTTAGTGTAATAATACTATTTCAAGGCAAAAACAGTAAATAATAAATTATTTATCTAAATAATAAATTATTTATCTAAATAATAAATTATTTATCTAAATAATAAATTATTTATCTAAATAATATTTTATTTAGATAAATAATATTTTATTTAGATAAATAATATTTTATTTACATATAATATTTTATTTATCTAAATAATATTTTATTTAGATAAATAATATTTTATTTATCTAAATAATATTTTATTTATTTAAATAACACTTTATTTACATATAATATATTGTTTAGAGAAAACGCGTAATTATTTATAAATAATGAGTTATTTACAAACACAATCTCTTATTTATGCTAAACAATGCATTATTTAGTGCTCTGGGCTCTCTTTTTTCTGTATCTGTAAATAATGCATTGTTTAATTTAAACAATGCATTATTTAGCTAAATAATGCATGATATAGCTAAATAAAGCATTGTTTAGCTAAATAACGCGTTATTTAGCTAAATAATGTGTTATTTAGACATCAAGAGCTAAAAGGGACTTTTGCACCATTCGGATTGCCATA